>NC_057800.1:689951095-689971149 GCF_018294505.1 Triticum aestivum | reverse complement strand
CAGCCCACACAACACTCCCGCCACAAAGGCCACGTCGTGTGCCACCCGTTGGAGCCACCATCCCGGGCCTTGAGGCTCACCGGCAAGCCGGATCCGCCAGATCCCCGCGGCCACCTTCCAAGGTGTCGCACACCCGCGCTAGCGAGCACCTCCGATGGCGGTGGAGGGCGAGGAGGGGGAGGGGAGGAATGCGGCGGCAGTCTAGGGTTGGCCCTCAGGTCGCCTCAGAGGAGGCAACGCGAGGCAGGGGGAGGGGGAAGACGTTGACCTTGGGCTACTTGATGGCACATGGCTACAGAGAGAGCCATGAGGTCGAAGGAGGTCGGGGTTTCCGGAACGCGACGACGGCTGCCGGAGCAAGGCGACGTTGGGAGGTAGCGGGAAGTTGCGGCGGCAGCTGCTGGACGGACAGGGATTGGATTGCATTTGTTTATATTGCAGGGGTGTGTATGTTAACTTTTTGCCATGTCAGCTCCTTACAATCAGGTCCCACTTGTTAGAATGCGATGAAACAGGCCAAATCACCCGATCAGTGCTTTTCGCAAAAAGATTACTAGAAACATGGTGATTTTTACAATGGATTTGCGACTTGGTGATTTTCTGCAAACCTAGCCGCAAATGTGTTAGTTTTATGTAATTAACTCCGCATAGTTTATAGGAATTAACCGACACCCATAAGATATAAGCTTGCCCTTCCAACAGCTTAATTTCTTTTCAAATCAATCTTAATGCATTTTCATTCTTTGTTGATTAATTTACATTGCGTACGATGATTTACAGTCCAATCTGCTTGAAATTACTTTGTGTACCATGATTTACGGTCCAATCTGCCTACGACCTGTGGGCCATGTCCCTGGTTGAAGTAACGTTTTGATCCTAGGGTGATAGACTAGTGTCGTGCATGTATTGTATCGTATCAAAAACATCAGAAGAGTTGGTGTGGCCAACTGGACTTTTTTCGACTGGGTTGGATGGTGCATGTTGTGCGTTGGAAAGACGTCACACCAAAATCATGCAGGATGCTACCACGATCTAAGTCCAAAAAAGCGCGAGCAGGATGGCCAGCCATCCAGTTGTGTGTGGCGTGCCCATAGCCTTTAGTTTTTGCTTTTGAGAAGTGTGTGGCGTGTGCATAGATACCACCAACAAACAACCCACTACGGTCGACGAGCATGAGCAACCCTTGCGGTTGCTTCGTCTCTTGAATTATTAGACTATTCATAGTGAAAGTAACATAAATGAAAGCTAAAATTAAATAAATAATGTAACAACTAATTAATGAGAAAAGAGACAAATTAAGTAGTAACATAGCTTGTTACTCACATTATGAGTAACATCACATATACCAAGACAAGATAAGTCTACAACCTAATAAATGAAGTGTTGTATGACACCACAGAAATGTTACTCTCCACTATAGAGGTAGTAATATAGACCAGTAATATATGCATGTTACTAGTCTAAGTTACTCCACACTATGATCCATGGTAGAGACACTTATGTTTACTGTTGATTCACTTTAGATTATTATTATTGTCATTCTTATGCAATCAATCATGCATGTGTACAAATTAAGCAGTGATTGTTTCCTCTCTTTCCTCGAGACCTCAGGTTCATACATATGATCATTTACTCACTCAATAAATATGGCCGGCCCTCGGCGGTGGCCCGGGCACTGGCACTTCGGGCGGCTCTGGCACATCAGGTTCCGACGGTGGTGGTGGGGTTTGACCGCATGGGAATGTACACATGCACGATTTTTTCGATTTTTTCTTAGGCCGTTTGCCAAAGCTGTTGTCGCCATTGTCTTCATTGAGCTCGTCATCAACGATCGACTTTTTACTGGAGCAAAACCCACCCTTGAAGTGTTCTTTGTGACAAGCCTTGGTGCAACGCAGGTTCTTGCAAGGGTCCCCTTTGTACCACTTGCTAGGGGACATGCATACCCGAGCCTCCGCACCTGCATGTGGCATACAATTAGCGTGTGTACCAGAAAATTATATTAGCAATTGTTTCATAGATTTGATCTTAAATTGCATGGGATTGCGATGCGGTAAAATCTGCTATATGAACTTACAGAAGGCCATGAGGAGAATGCCCAGGGTGAAGGCAGCGAGCATCTGGGCGCCGTTGAACGCCATGGCCAAGTGCTCAAAATAAGTTGTTGGAATGATGGTGTGAGGAGAAGAACCGGGTTTGAGTGCTATTTATTACATTCCTCTTGGCTATGCATTCAATGCCTTAGAGGACATGGAAATCCAAATATTGGAAACAAGCATTTGTGTAATGTCTTAGAGGATACGAAAATCCAAATATTGGATACAAGCATTTGTGTAATGTCTCAGAGGATACGAAAATCCAAATATTGGATACAAGCATTTGTGTAATGTCTTAGAGGATACGAAAATCCAAATATTGGATACAAGCATTTGTGTAATGTCTTAGAGGATATGAAAATCCAAATATTGGATACAAGCATTTGTGTAATGTCTTAGAGGATATGGAAATCCAAATATTGGATACAAGCATTTGTGTATAGTATCTATCTCCAGTAATTAATCATGTGTGTCTAAATAAAAGCTTGTGCTACCCCGCCAAAAAAAAAACCTTCTACTAGCTCTTGGTGCAATTACATTGTTGGCAGTGTAAGAGCAAAACACAAATAATAATTGGCAACTCATAGTTGCTTACATGAAAAAAAAATCTTGAGAGAACTCGTCGTAGAAAACAAATTATGTTAAGGCCATCTCTAATGCAAAACGCATATACATATGTTTCGGTAAATAAAAGAGTGTGATTAGATCTCAGTCGACTGAAACTGCGAAAGAAAAAAATTAAAACAAAATTTTACATGAATCACCATGTAAGATCTAACGAATATAGCATCGACTAAAACTTTGTTAAGTCCTCAGTCGAGTGAGATTCTGAAATCCTAAAAAAGTAATCCCAAAAAAAAATCGTTGAGCGCTTTGTGATTCAACGCCCAGATCTGAAGGGCGTGCCAACCTAATAATGCAACATCTTTATTCAGGGATGAGAACTTGGTGCTCTCGAGTACCCGTGCATCATATATGCGCAAAACAAATTAGTAATTCAGAAAATGTTCAAAAAATTTCAAAACATTTTTAGAATCAAACATGATTAGGTATTGTACTCGTATAAAAAGTTTGGACAAGAAATGATTCCTATTGACTTCAGGGCAAAAAAAACAAGTTTATGACGACAATATAGCGTGTATAGTATTTGTATATAGCGTGTTTTACCTAATCTTCGACACAGGATGCAACGAATGTCATTTTCTGACGAATCTTTTTATACGACTACAATACTTGATCAAGTTTGATACCAAAAAAGATTTGGAATTTTTTGAACTTTTTTGAATTACTATTTTTTTGCATATAGGGTGCGCCGGTACCCAGGTTCTCCTTCGTATTTTCCCTTCATTCAACGGCTAGTCTAGCTAACATGGAGTCGATCAACGTGGTCATTTGGCTTGGTATCTATATCCGGGCCTCTTATATTCGTCTCAAACGCTCGGGCAGGCTGTCCGGTTATTGATCGGTCACAAAAAATAGACCCAACCGGACCTCTTAAACCGTGGATAAATGTCCGGTCTGACCGACGCGCCTCATATCCAACTCAAATATAGAACGGATAAGGGGCGGCCCAGGCACGCCTAGGCGCGTCTGCCTTACAGGCCCGGCCCACCACTGACCCCACACATGTCCCACAAAAAACCCAATCTGGGCGCCTCGCTCCCAACCCTAGCTCTCTCTCTCTCTCTCTCTCTCTCTCTCTCTCTCTCTCTCTCTCTCTCTCTCTCTCTCTCTCTCTCTCTCCGTCCTCTCCTCTCCCTCTCCGATTTTGATCCCATCCACTATGATGTCCAGCTCCGGCAGCGATTCCGACTCCGAACTCGAGTATGAGGAGGAGCTGGCCCTCTGCATTGCGCTGCACCAGTCCAAGGTGGAGACTGATAGGTCTCCAACATATCTATAATTTTTTTATTGTTCCATGCTATATTATATCCTGTTTTGGCCATTATTGGGCTTTATTATACACTTTTATTTTATTTTTGAGACTAACCTATTAACCGGAGGCCCAACCCAGAATTGCTGCTTTTTTGCCTATTTTAGGGTTTCACACAAAAAGAATATCAAACGGAGTCCAAACGGAATGAAACCTTCGGGAACGTGATTTTCGGAACGAACATGATCCAGAGGACTTCGACCCTACGTCAAGCAATCAACCAGGAAGGCACGAGGTAGGGGGCGCGCCTACCCCCCCCAGGCGCACCCTCCACCCTCGTGGGGCCCACATTGCTCCACCGACGTACTCCTTCCTCCTATATATACCTACGTACCCCCAAACTACCAGATACGGAGCCAAAACCCTAATTCCACCGCCGTAACTTTCTGTATCCACGAGATCTCATCTTGGGGCCTTTTCCGGAGCTCCGCCGGAGGGGATATCGATCACGGAGGGCTTCTACATCAACACCATAGCCTCTTCGATGAAGTGTGAGTAGTTTACTTCAGACCTACAGGTCCATAGATATTAGCTAGATGGCTTCTTCTTTCTTTTTGGTTCTCAATACAAAGTTCTCCCCCTCTCTTGTGGAGATCTATTCGATGTAATCTTCTTTTACGGTGTGTTTGTTGAGACCGATGAATTGTGAGTTTATGATCAGGTTTATCTATGAACAATATTTGAATCTTCTATGAATTCTTTTATGTATGATTGCTTATCTTTGCAAGTCTCTTCGAATTATCAGTTTGGTTTGGCCTACTAGATTGATCTTTCTTGCAATGGGAAAAGTGCTTAGCTTTGGGTTCAATCTTGCGGTGTCCTTTCCCAGTGACAGTAGGGGCAGCAAGGTGAGGGAGTCCTGGATTAAGGGGTCTCCGGACAGCCAAACTATATCCTTTGGCCGGACTTTTGGACTATGAAGATACAAGATTGAAGACTTTGTCCCGTGTCCGGATGGGACTCTACTTGGAGTGGAAGGCAAGCTAGGCAGTACGGATATGGGTATCTACTGCTTTGTAACCAACCTTGTGTAACCCTAGCCCCCTCTGGTGTCTATATAAACCAGAGGGTTTTAGTCCGTAGGACAACAGACAATCATACCATAGGCTAGCTTCTAGGGTTTAGCCTCTCTGATCTCGTGGTAGATCAACTCTTGTAATACTCATATCATCAAGAATAATCAAGCAGGACGTACGGTTTTACCTCCATCAAGAGGGCCCGAACCTGGGTAAACATCGTGTCCCCTGCCTCCTGTTACCATCCGCCTTAGACGCATAGTTCGGGACCCCCTACCCGAGATCTGCCGGTTTTGACACCGACATTGGTGCTTTCATTGAGAGTTCCACTGTGTCGTCCCCATAAGGCTTGATGGCTCCTTCGATCATCGCTAGCGATGCGGTCTAGGGTGAGGCTTTCCTCCCCGGACAGATCTTCATATTCGGCGGCTTTGCACTGCGGGCCAATTCGCTTGGCCATCTGGAGCAGATTGAGAGCTACGCCCCTGGCCATCAGGTCAGATTTGGAAACTTGAACTACACGGCCGACATCCACGGAGACTTGATCTTCGACGGATTCGGGCCCATGTCGGATGCGCCGTATAGTCTTGGCGGGCATGACGTAACTCTGTTGTCGGACATTGTTCGGGAGATCGCATCCGCAGCTACTCCGTCCATCAATCCGGAGCAAGTCGCACCATCTGAGAGCGGAGGGATGGACCCCGCCATGGAGGCCGCACTCTCAGTGGCGATAGAGCCAGATACTGACTTCACCCCTTACGAGAGCCGTGTCGCCAAACCACTGGATTCATCTCCGGCCACGGACTCCGAGCCGCTCATATCCGTGCCCGTCCAGTCCGACTGGGCGCCGATCATGGAGTTCACCTCCGCGGACATCTTTCAGCACTCACCCTTCGGGGATGTGCTAAATTCATTAAGGACTCTCTCCCTGTCAGGAGAACCTTGGCTGAACTATGTCCGGCTAGAATGGGATGCGGACGACGAAGAAATTCACTGCCCACCCACCACCCACTTAGTAGCCATTGTCGACGACTTAACCGACATGCTCGACTTCGGCTCCGAAGACTTCGACGGTATGGACGATGAGGCCGGAGACGAAGAGGATCCACCGCCCTCGGGGCACTGGACCGCCACCTCATCATATGATATATACATGGTGGACACCCCAAAAGAAGCCAATGGCGACGAGAAAGCGGAGGATGACCCCTCCAAGAAGCAACCCAGGCGCCGACGTCAGCGGCGCCGGTCTAAGTCCTGCCACAGCAAGAGCAGTGATACCGGCACAGGAGATAATAACACTCCGGATAGCGCCGAAGACAACAACAATCCCCTCTAGCACGGTGCAGAGCTACAGGACGAACAAGCTAGCCCCCCAGAGCAGGCAACAGATGGAGAACCGGAGAAGGACAATTACATGCCTCTCTCCGAAGACGAGGCGAGCCTCGGCGACGACGAGTTTATCGTGCCTGAGGACCCCATCGAGCAAGAGGGCTTCAAGCGCCGGCTTATGGCCACGACAAGTAGCCTAAAGAAGAAACAGCAACAGCTTCAAGCTGATCAAGACTTGCTAGCAGACAGATGGACCGAAGTCCTTGCGGCCAAGGAGCATGAACTCGAACGCCCATCCAAGAGTTCCCCAAAACGCAGGTTGCTACCTCACCTCGAGAAGCAAGCATTGAAACCTCATTCACCAGTGTATGATGCGGCTGACCAGCCACTACGCGGCCGAGCCAGAGAGGCGTTTCAGCCTAAAGTTCAGACTGCACCCCATCACCACTCAGTCAAAAATACTAAGGCCTGGGGCAACACAGGGGACCTGCAAGACATCTTGGACAGTAAGGAAAAAACCGCAAGGTCAATATACGGGACACGAGCATGTGCGTCCACATGGGACGATGATCGTCGCATCGGATACACCAAGAGTAAATCCAGCCGACCCCAATACAGCAGACAAGACACATATGAACAACGTCGGGATATAGCAAGCACAAAGGCGCCGCGCACCCCCTATGCTTCACTGATGAAGTTATGAATCATGAATTCCCGGAGGGTTTCAAACCCGTAAATATCGAATCATACGATGGCACAACAGATCCCGCTCTATGGATTGAGGATTTCCTCCTTCACTTCCACATGGCTCGCGGTGACGATCTACATGCCATCAAGTACCTCCCACTAAAACTCAAAGGACCAGCTCAGCATTGGCTGAATAGCTTGCCAGCAGATTCCGTTGGCAGTTGGGAGGATTTGGAAGATCCATTTCTTGACAACTTCCAGGGCACTTATGTGTGGCCACCGGATGCTAATGACTTGAGCCACATAACCCAGCAGCCAAGGGAACCGGCCAGACAATTCTGGACACGGTTCCTGACTAAGAAAAATCAAATTGTAGATTGTCCGGATGCAGAAGCCCTAGCGGCATTCAAGCATAACATCCGCGACGAGTGGCTCGCCGGCCACCTCGGCCAGGAGAAGCCGAAATCTATGGCAGCACTCACAACACTCATGACCCGCTTTTGCGCGGGCGAAGACAGCTGGCTGGCTCGCAGCAACAACACATCAAGGAATCCGGATACCTCGAATACCAAAGACGTTAATGGTAAGCAGCGTCGTAATAGACCAAAGCGCCGCAATAATGGCGATAACACCGAAGATACGGCAGTCAATGCCGGATTCAGATGCTCTAAATCCGGTCAGCGAAAAAAGCCATTTAAAAGAAATACTCTGGCTTCGTCCAGTCTGGATCGCCTACTGGATCGCTCGTGTCAAATCCACGGCACCCCTGACAAGCCAGCCAATCACACCAACAGAGAATGCTGGGTATTCAAGCAGGCCGGCAAGTTAAATGCCGAAAACAAGGACAAGCGGCTGCATAGCGATGACGAGGAGGAACCCCGGCAACCAAACCCAGTAGGATAGAAGGGGTTTCCCCCACAAGTGAAGACAGTGAACATGATATACGCAACCCACATTCCCAAGAGGGAGCGGAAGCGTGCACTAAGGGACGTCTACGCGATGGAGCCCGTCGCCCCGAAGTTCAACCCATGGTCTACTTGTCCGATCACCTTCGATCGCAGGGACCACCCCACTAGCATCCGTCATGGCGGATCCGCCGCACTGGTCCTAGACCCCATCATTGACGGATTTCATATCACTTGAGTCCTTATGGATGGCGGCAGCAGCCTAAACCTGCTTTATCAGGATACAGTGCGAAAAATAGGTATCGATCCCTCAAGGATCAAACCCAGCAAAACCACCTTTAAAGGCGTCATCCCAGGTGTAGAGACCCATTGCATAGGCTCAATCACACTGCAAGTGGTCTTCGGATCACCGGATAACTTCCGAAGCGAAGAGTTAATCTTCGGCACCGTCCCGTTTTGCAGTGGGTATCATGCACTGCTCGTACAGACAACATTTGCAAAATTCAACGCAGTGCCGCATTACGCATACCTCAAGTTCAAGATGCGAAGACCCCGCGGGGTCATAATAGTAAATGGAAACACATAATGCTCGCTCCATACAAAAGAGCACACTGCGGCCCTTGCAGCAGAGGCACAAAGCAGCCTGTTCAGGCAGACCACTCATTCGGTGTTACAGCCCCCGGACACCTTCAAGCGAGTCCGGAACAATCTGCAACAGGATCGCCTAGCGCGATCAGCGCTCGCCTAGCAATCCAGCCCCAGTCCCAGTCCCAGTGCAGCGACGAAATTCGTGCCATGCGTACATAACTACGCATTGAAAATACCATGGACATAGGCGGGGGCACAATCAGGACACGCCCCGCATTGTGCCTTAACCACACCAGGGGATGTATACCTTTGACATTCCTTTTCTTTTTCAGGGCCTAACTCTTCGGAAGCCCTTTCCGGCAGTCCGATTATTGGACACATTCCGGAAGCAACAACCAAGGCGGCAAGAAGCTAGGATGAACACGGGAACCGCCAGGTGGTCTCTAGTAATACTTGATATACCCGCTTTTCACTATTTATGCGTAGCTTGCCTTGGGATAGGACATTTCGAATTGTCCTACTTTATGCTTATTGCACTACTTGTACCAGTACGCTTCGACGTATTATTCAAATAACAATGCATATTATTAATCTGTCATTGCATTATTTTAGTTTTTCTCTTTCTCTTATATGTCCATTTATGACATTCTGCACCTGCACGGTCGGGTGTAGTCAGTACGCCAGGGGCTCTCATTTACCCCATAATATGGCGCAAGAAGTCCGAACACTTTCGACAGTGCGGCACCCCGAACTTATAGCATTATATGCATCAGCTTCGAATCATGTCTTGGGTCAAATGTTGGGTTGCCCGGCTCCCATGCTTTGGTACCTTACGTTCCGCTATATCGGCTAAGGTAGCGGTGGGGAACTACTGTGATTGTGTCCCGATTCTTCCAGACGAGCACCTCAGTAGAGAAAGCCAAAAACTGACTGTCATGATAAGGCGAGAGACTGGTCGCTGTTCAAGAGGTCTCAAGTCCTTAAAGACTTTTTCCGCTTCGGGCGAGGAGTCGGCCTTGTCCGGCTTAGGCATGTATAGCGCCCCAAATTCGGCCCTCCGAATACCAGGGGCTTCGCCAAAAATTAAAAATCATAGACTTCTATGGCTAAGTGAGAGTGATAAAGCATTATAGTCCGATTGCCTGGTTCGTTGTGCTGAGCACCTCCCTTGAAGGACCCAAAATTGGGGGAAAGAGTGTTCAGATTTACCCCGAACACCCCAGTACTAGTTACATGGGGCCAGAAGCCGACGACTGGCCAACTCTCAGATTTTATAAATGGCCGCACAGAAGGTAATATTTTAAATTAAGAAAGCGTCGCATGGTGCAAAAGAACTTGGTTCATATTATAGGATCACATGGGCATGTTCATTCAAAGATGACATCCTTGGCACACTCATCTGCCACTAAGCGGGAACCCTTCAGGATGCTCTCATAGTAATTCTCGCGGCAGCGATGCTCCTTGCCCTCTGGTGGCCCCTCCTTCACAAGCTTCACGGCGTCCAGCTTCGCCCAGTGCACCTTTGCCCAGGCAAAAGCCCTGCGTGCACCTTCGATGCAGACGGACCGCTTGATGACCTCAAGCCGTGGGCAGGCTTCCACCAGCAGCCTCACCAGACCGAAGTATCTGCCGGACAGGGGCTCGCCAGGCCACATCCGGACTATAAGGCCCCTCATGGCCTATTCGGCCGCCTTGTGAAGTTCGACCAACTGCTTCAGCTGGTCGGTCAAGGACACAGGGTGTTCGGTCCCAGTATACTGAGACCAGAACAACTTCTCCGTTGAGCTCCCCTCCTCAGCCCGGTAAAACTCCGCGGTATCCAGCACACTGCGGGGAAGATCTGCAAACGCTCCTGGAGAGCTCTGAACTCGGGTAATAAAAAGGAAAGTCTCCTTCACATGCTTGCTTTGCATATTGAATGCCTTACCCGCTGCTATCTTCTTCGCCGCATCAATCTCCTAGAGGGCCTTGTGGGCTTCGGCCTTGGCGCTCTGGACGCTTTCAAGCGCCTGCGCGAGCTCGGACTCTCGCGTCTTGGAGTCAAGCTCCAAGGACTCGTGCTTTTTGGCGAGAGCCTCGAGCTCTTGCTGCACCTCGCCCACTCGGGCTTCTTGTTTCTCCCGTTCAATGCGTTCTTTGGCCGCTTTGTCTTCGGCCGCGGGCAACGCCTTCCTCAGGGTCTCTACCTCGGTCGTGGCCCCTGACAAATTCATGATGATCCTATTACTTTACAGTGAACTACTTTTTACCTATATAAACCGGGGTATATCTTACCTTTGCTCTATTCGAGCTGCCCCTTGGTAAGTTCGAGCTCGTCCTCGGACCGCTTCAGGGCCTGCTTCAGCGCAGAGACCTCCGCAGTACGTGTGGCAGCGGCCAGCAGGGAAGCCTACACATACACATAGACATACTCTAATTAGACTCCTGAGTTATCATTTGATACTCTATTCATCTTTTCTTCGCGAACGCCGAACAGAGCATCAGGGGCTACTATCTATGCGGTAATATTTTTATATTTTGAATGCTTACCTCAAAGCCTGTTAGGAGGCTGGCGCAAGCTTCGCTCAGTCCGTTTTTGGCGGACTGAACCTTCTTGACCACCGCACTCATGATAGTGTGGTGTTCTTCATCGATGGAAGCGCTGTGAAGCGCTTCCAGCAAGTTGTCCGGTGCATCTGGTTGGACAGAGGACACCGGCATGGATGGTTGGCCCCCCTTAATGGGGGACCGCCTGCCGGAGTCCGGAACCATCGAAGGTTCCGGCGCAGTGTCCGGCTGGGGCCCAAACTCGATGCCCGTAGGAGCCTCGCTCCCTTGGTACTCAGGGTCCAGGAGGTCGTCATGAGGCGCCCCCAGGATCACCTCCCCTTGGGTTGGCGCCTTTTGAGCACCACCTCGGCGTTGTCCGTAGGGCGAGGGGTGGAAGCCGTCGGAGGAGAACCGCTGTTCATATTTGACGAGCCCAAAGAGCCGCTCGACGAGGGTACGTCGAGATGAGCTCGGGCCGGACAGCATAATCATGTTCGGCATGAGCAAAGGCAGTACAATAAAACATACCATGAAGTACTATGGTGTTCGGACACTTACGACTTCGCCAGGGGCTTGTCCTTGGGTAGCCACTCATCGCCGCTGTCGGCGGCCGTTGTGGCACAGTCCGGAGGGAGAGTCTTTCCCTTCTTGGACCCTTCAGCCTCCCCGGATGGGTCGGCCTTCCTTTTCTTGTCTCCCCCGGTTGGGGGAGAACTTTTCTCCTCCTCCTCGTTTCCGTGGGTGGAGTGCGTGTCGGACTCATCGGACGATGAGTCCGATAGAACCTTGTGCCGAAGACCCTTTTGGGTCCCCGTGGCCTTCTTCTTGGCCGTCTTTTCCGGCACCTCGTAAGGTGCCGGAGTCAGCATCTTCGTTAGAAGAGCGTTTGCAGGATCTTCAGGCAGGGGGGCAGGGCAATCAAGCTGCTCCGCTATCTTTATCCAGTCATGTTAATGACATAAGAGCTTAGATCCAGCACATAACTAAACCAGGGCACATAAATACCCTGAGAGATATAAAAAGCCTACCGAATGGGCGCGGCTCTTTGTGCTGAGTCTGCGGTCCTCGGTGAGGGAGGGAGGCATCTCGGCGCCCTTGAACAGCACCCTCCAAACGTCCTCGTGCGTCGTGTCGTAGAGCTCTCGTAGCATCTGGTGCTAGGCCGAGTCGAACTCCCACAAAACAAATGCTCGTCGTTGGAATGGAAGGATCCGGCGGAAGAGCATAACCTGGAGCACGTTGACGAGCTTAGTTTTCTTGTTCGTCATGTTCTAGATGCAGGTCTGGAGTCCGGTCAGCTCTACCGAAGAACCCCAGGACAGACCCTTCTTTTTCCAGGAGGTGAGCCGCGTGGGGATTTCGGATCGAAATTTGGGGGCTGCCACCCAGTTGGAGTCGCGTGGCTCGGTGATATAGAACCACCCGGATTGCCACCCCTTTATGGTATCCATGTAGGTACCCTCGAGCCAGGTGACATTAGGCATCTTGCCCACCATGGCGCCTTCGCACTCTGGTTGCTGGCCACCCAACACCTTTGGTTTGACATTGAAGGTTTTTAGCCATAGGCCGAAGTGGGGCCTGATGCGGAGGAAGGCCTCGCACACGACGCTAAACGCCGAGATGTTGAGGATGAAGTTGGGGGCCAGATCATGAAAATCCAGCCCGTAGTAGAACATGAGCACGCGGACAAATGGGTGGAGAGGAAATCCCAGTCCGCGAACGAAATGGGTAAGAAAAACTACCCTCTCATGGGGTTTTGGCGTGGGGACGATCTGCCCCGCATTCGGCAGCCGGTGCGCAATATTCGCAGCTAGGTATCCGGCTCCCCGTAACTTTTTGATGTTTTCCTCTGTGACGGAGGAAACCATCCACTGGCCTCCTGCTCTAGACATGCCTGGAGTGGTTTGAGAGGAAGAACGCGAGCTTGGGCGCTAGAGCTCGAGTGTGCGGGAATGGGTAAGCGAGAAGGAAGAAGGCGTGGGTGTAAAAAGTAAATCTTTGTCCCTTTATAAGGGCGGAGGAGGCGATGAGTCTCCCCACTTGCCTGGCAAAATAGCTTATTCCCCAGGTGCCACAATTGATGGCGTGGTTGGGTTACCCACGTCCGCATTGATGAGAATCCCGTGATAAGGGGAACACGATCTCTGCTTTGACAAGACGTATCAAGAAAACCGCCTCGCGATATGTGCGGAGCTGGTTGAGAAAAGCGGTTCGAATAATAACCGGGCCATAAGTGATGTCATACTATCAAAATATGTCAGCAGATTAGATTTGTGGAAGTATTATTCTCTCTACGGTAGTATGTGGAACTTATTTTGCAGGGTCGGACACTATCCTTACATTCAAACTCTTCCATGGTGTATTCGGAGGAGGAACCCGCCTCGCAATGCCGAAGACAACACTGTGTGCCGGACTCATCGTCATTGAAGCCTGGCTCAGGGGCTACTGACGGAGTCCTGGATTAAGGGGTCTCCGGACAGCCGGACTATATCCTTCGGCCGGACTGTTGGACTATGAAGATACAAGATTGAAGACTTCGTCCCGTGTCCGGATGGGACTCTACTTGGCGTGGAAGGCAAGCTAGGCAATACGGATATGGATATCTCCTCCTTTGTAACCGACCTTGTGTAACCCTAGCCCCCTCTGGTGTCTATTATATAAACCGGAGGGTTTTAGTCCTTAGGACAACAAACAATCATACCATAGGCTAGCTTCTAGGGTTTAGCCTCTCTGATCTCGTGGTAGATGAACTCTTGTAATACTCATATCATCAAGAACAATCAAGCAGGACGTACGGTTTTACCTCCATCAAGAGGGCCCGAACCTGGGTAAACATCGTGTCCCCTGCCTCATGTTACCATCCGCCTTAGACGCATAGTTCGGGACCCCCTACCCGAGATCCGCCGATTTTGACACCGACACAAGGCACATTTTGTATTGTTACCATGGAGGATAACAAGATGGGGTTTATATCAAATTGCATCAGTTTATCCCTCTACATCATGTCATCTTGCTTAACGCGTTACTCTGTTCTCTTGAACTTAATACTCTAGATGCATGATAGATAGCGGTCGATGTGTGGAGTAATAGTAGTAGATGCAGGCAGGAGTCAGTCTACTTGTCTCGGACGTTATGCCTATATACATGATCATACCTAGATATTCTCATAACTATGCTCAGTTCTGTCAATTTCTCAACAGTAATTTGTTCACCCACCGTAATACTTATGCTCTCGAGAGAAGCCTCTAGTGAAACCTATGGCCCCGGGTCTATTTTCCATTATATTAATCTTCCAATACTTAGTTATTTCCTTTGCCATTTATTTTACTTGCAACTTTATTTCTCTTTATCATAAAAATACCAAAAATATTATCGTATCATATCTATCAGATCTCACTCTCGTAGGTGAACGTGAAGGGATTGACAACCCCTTTATCACGTTGGTTGCGAGGAGTTTATTTGTTTGTGTAGGTGCGAGGCACTCGTGCGTGGCCTCCTAGTGGATTGATACCTTGGATCTCAAAAACTAAGGGAAATACTTATGCTGCTCTGCTGCATCACCCTTTCCTCTTCAAGGGAAAACCAACGAAGTGCTCAAGAGGTAGCAAGAAGGATTTCTGGCGCCATTGCCGGGGAGATTCGCGCCAAGTCAAGTCAAGATTTTTACTCCCGACAACGAGCCATTTCTGGCGCCGTTGCCGGGGAGTCTGCGCAAAAGTCAACATCACAAACCCTTATCTCCCGCATTACATTATTTGCCATTTGCCTCTCATTTTCCTCCCCCCACTTCACCCTTGCAGTTTTATTTGCCCTTCTCCTGCTCGTCTTTCCATTTGCTTTGATGTATTACTTGGCTCGTTTGCTTGTTTGGTTGGAATTGCTGTTTATTTATTACTAAACAGAGAACCTAAACATCTATGGATCCTCATCCGCTTGCTAATCTTTTTAAGAGATCAAATTATGATGAACCAATTGCTAGTGAGTTTTGTGCACTAGATTATCTTTATGAAGTTTTGCTTGAAATTCGTGAATCTGAAAATTGTGATAAAGTACTTTTTGGAGTGATTCAGGATGAATCTTTGAATAAAAAGCATGATTGCGATGATGATAGTATAAATTCTATTAATGTGAATTGTGCTAATAATATGTGAAACCCTAAGCTTGGGGATGCTAGTTTTGCTATGTCTACTACTTGTTGCAGTTATCATGATTGGGGTGATTCTTCTTTTGATCTTGAAATGTTATTTAAGCCCCATGATAAATATGAGATTGATAATAGTGTTTGCAATATTATTGAAAGTGGGTTTGGAAGAGTGTCAACTTTAGGTCCCACATATTTGGAGAATGTTCAGTCTTATGAAAATTTTGATAAAAGTGGGTTTGGAGAAGTCATGACTTTAGTTAATGTTAATCCCACTATTTTGGAAGAGTGTCAACTTTGCATGCATGTGGATCATGTTGAAAATATTTTATATGATAGCTATTTTATTGAATTTTCTTATGATCCTACATGTAATTATTATGAGAGAGGAAAATATGGTGGTATAAATTTTCATGTTACTAAATTACCTCTCGTTATGTTGAGATTGCTACTATTTCTTTCTGCTTTCTTGCATATGCTAGTTTTTGCTTGCCTTGATAATTTGTTTGCCTATGATATGCCTGTGCATAGGAAGTATTTTAGACTTAGATGTGTTTATCACGTGTTTTATGATGCTCTCTTTGTTCTTCAATTCTTGCCTTTTATGTGAGCATCGTTAAAATCTTATGCCTAGCTATAAGGCTTTAAAGAAAAACGCTTGTTGGGAGACAACCCAATATGTTTACTTGATGTTATTTAATAAATAATTTATCTAGCCTCTGTTTTGGTTGTGTTTTTTGTGTTTAATTAGTGTTTGTGCCAAGGAGAACCATTGGGGAAGACTTGGGGAAAGTCTTTTTAATCTTGCTGTAAAAAACAGAAACTTTAGCGCTCACGAGAACTGCTGCCATTTTTATTTGAAATGTGTTATTTAGTTAATTCTTTTTGCAGATGATTAATAGATAAATTCCTCACGTCCATAAATTTATTTTAGAATTTTTGGGGTTCTATATCTTGCGTTAGCTACAGATTACTACAGACTGTTCTGTTTTTGACAGATTCTATTTTTTGTGTGTTGTTTGCTTATTTTGATGAATCTATGGCTAGTAAAATAGTTTATAAACCATAGAGAAGTTGGAATAAAGTAGGTTTAACACCAATATAAATAAATAATGAGTTAATTACAGTACCTTTAAGTGGTGTTTTGTTTTCTTTCGCTAAGGGAGCTCACGAGATTTTCTACTTTAAGTTTTGTGTTGTGAAGTTTTCAAGTTTTGCGTAAAAGATTTGATGGATTATGGAACAAGGAGTGGAAAGAGCCTAAGCTTGGGGATGCCCATGGCACCCCCAAGATAATATAAGGACACCTAAAAGCCAAAGCTTGGGGATGCCCTAGAAGGCATCCCCTCTTTCGTCGACTTCTATCGGTAACTTTACTTGGAGCTATATTTTTATTTACCACATGATATGTGTTTTGCTTGGAGAGTCTTGTATTATTTGAGTCTTTATTTGTTAGTTTTCCACAATGATCATTGTTGCACACACCTTTTTGAGAGAGACACTCATGATTCGGAAATTGTTTGAATACTCTATGTGATTCACTTATATCTTTTGAGTTATATAGTTTTTGCTCTAGTGCTTCACTTATATCTTTTAGAGCACGTTGGTGGATTTGTTTTGTAGAAACCATTGTCCTCTCATGCTTCACTTAGATTATTTTGAGATTCCTACAAAACAGCATGGTAATTTTCTTTAATTATGTTAGGCATTCAAGATTAATAATAAAATTTTGTTATGAGTGTGTTGAATACTATGAGAAGTTTGAAACTTGATAGTTGTTTTGAGATATGGAGATGGTGATATTAGAGTCGTGCTAGTTGAGTGGTTATGAATTTGAGAAATACTTGTGTTAAAGTTTGTGATTCCCGTAGCATGCACGTATGGTGAACCGTTATGTGATGAAGTCGGAGCATGATTTATTTATTGATTGTCTTCCTTATGAGTGGCGGTCGAGGACGAGCATTGGTCTTTTCCTACCAATCTATCCCCCTAGGAGCATCCGCGTAATACTTTGCTTAGATGACTAATAGATTTTTGCAATAAGTATGTGAGTTCTTTATGACTAATGTTGAGTCCATGGATTATACACACTATCACCCTTTGATACGTCTCCAACGTATTTATAATTTTTGATTGCTCCATGCTATATTATCTACTGTTTTGGATGTTTTATGGGCTTTATTATACACTTTTATATCATTTTTGGGACTAACCTATTAACCCACAGCCCAGTGCCAGTTTCTGTTTTTACCTTGTTTTAGGGTTTCAAAGAAAAGGAAAACCAAACGGAGTCCAATTGACCTGAAACTTCACGGAACCCATTTTTGGAAGGAAAGAAGCCCAGAAGACTTGAAGTGCATGTAAGGGAAGCTTCGAGGAGGCCACGAGGTCGGGGGGCGCGCCTTCCACCCTCGTGGGCCCCTCGTGGCCCCCCTGACATACTTCTTCCGCCTATATATCTCCATATACCCTAAAAACATCGAAGAGCACAATAGATCGGGAGTTCCGCCGCCAGAAGCCTCTGTAGCCACCGAAAGCCAATCTAGACCCGTACTAGCACCCTGCCGGAGGGGGAATCCCTCTCCGGTGGCTATCTTCATCATCCCGGTGCTCTCCATGATGAGGAGGGAGTAGTTCTCCTTCGGGGCTGAGGGTATGTACCGGTAGCTATGTGTTTGATCTCTCTCTCTCTCTCGTGTTCTTGAGGTGATACGATCTTGATGTATCACGAGCTTTGCTATTATATTTGGATCCTATGATGTTTTCTCCCCCTCTACTCTCTTGTAATGGATTGAGTTTCCCCTTTGAAGTTATCTTATTGGATTGAGTCTTTAAAGATTTGAGAACACTTGATGTATGTCTTGCCGTGCGTATCTGTGGTGACATTGGGATACCACGTGATTCACTTGATGTATGTTTTGGTGATCAACTTGCGGAGCCTCCTGAAGCCAAGCGGAGTCTCCTGAAGCCAAGCGGAGTCGTCGGCGATGAACGTGAGCACGCCGAGACGGATCTCGCGGCCCTCCACCAAAACTCCGCCGAAAACCATGACGATTCGGGTCGGAAAAGATGGCAACTCCTCCAACAAAACGCTAAAACACCTGCCCCAAGGTGGGCGCCAACTGTCGTGGTTCTGAGTCTGACAGTGATGTAAGGGGGTAAGTATGGAGAGGGAGTATCTTAGCTATAGAGCAGTTGTAGGAACGCAAGATTTACGAGTTCAGGCCCTTCTCGGAGGAAGTAATAGCCCTACGTCTCGGAGCCCGAAGGCGGTCGACTGGATTATGTGCGTGTGGATTACAGGGGTGTGAACCCTTGTTTCAGAGGAGGGGGTGGCTTATATAGAGTGCGCCAAGACCCCAGCCAGCCCACGATACAAAGGGTTCAATGTACATTAAGGCAGGGCGTTACTGGTAACGCTAGTAACAAAGTGCTATGATGACCATAAAAGCTACTTAATAACCGACCGTTAGCATGCGGAGCACCTTTAGGTCACCTGACCATCGAGTGGCTTGGTCTTGGTCGAGTATCTTCAAGTCTGTCGAGTGAGACACCTTCAAGTCGATTGAAAGATGATTTCTTCTGGAGATGACCTTGGGTAGGTTAGTTTGGACAGGTCCATGACCCTACCCTAGGTACATAGCTTCATCAGCGTGTCCGAAGCTCGTCCATGACCTAGCTGGTGGGTTCCTCGTTGGGTTAACGGGCATTGACGTTTTTTTAGAGAAAAGGCATTGGCCGAGCCCGAGAAAAAGCTCGAATGTAGCCTGGCTTCGAATTAACAAAGCCATCAACCGGCCAGAAATACATAGGAATTACATAACAGAGAAAGAAAGCAACGCAGAATAAGATACATAGTGTTGCGAGGAACGACTCTAAGGCTACAGCAAGCGCCGTTGCCATCGACCGCCGCAAAGCCAAAAGCAACTAACCAAACTCAGTCCTCAGAAGGAGGGCAACACCGGGCAAGTATCGTGCCGCTGAATGTAACCAGAGGGCCAAACGTGAGCAACCACAAGGTCTGTTTTTGTCGCCGCAAAGGGCCACTACCCTCTCACCTAGGCTCGACAGGTGCCGCACCGACAAACGACGGAGAGGTTCCATAGAACCCATACCAAGGAGCCCAAGCTGCCATGAAACACAGCAATAGCAGACCCACACACAACGGAGACCGACCATTAGAAGACCATCGTCGGCAGCGGCAGGGCAGGGCGCCGGCCGAGACTCATGGACCGAGGACGGAATACCATAGAGAAGGCCGAAGGGGGACCAAGCCTTGCACCGGTCATGGATTGGAATTGTCGGAGACAGGGACTCCCACCAAGCAGGGTACCACCAACACCGGAAAAGGAGACACCAATCTCCTTGTAGGGCACCAAGGGCAGAGACAATCCGCACCAGGGGACCACGCAGGCTGCCTCATAGAGGATCAGGATGCCACACCCTTTACCACACCACCAACAACTCCACCATCGCAAGAGAAAACCCCCGGAAGATGCCTTCAGGAAGGAGCACGACACCGAGTGTCGTCGTCTTCCAAGCAGGGGAGGGCAGGCTTTCACCTGTGCTCGATGGGGGTGTGACGGAGATAATCCACTCCAAAGCCTCAAGGAAGGATAACGGCGCCATAAGATGTCGCCTTTGGAGTGGCAGCCACGTCGGCCGAGGGTTTCCCCCGGAAACACGCCCAGCCACCAGATCCTCCCGGTAGAGCCCCGGGGACGACGACCACAGCCGCCAGAGGGCAGGGCCGGCACGGATCTTAGCAGATCAGGGTCGAGGAAGGGTCTTCTCCAAGATTTGCCAGCCAAGCACCGCGGGGACGCAAGA
>NC_057800.1:689946822-689950771 GCF_018294505.1 Triticum aestivum | reverse complement strand
GCCACCCGTTGGAGCCACCATCCCTGGCCTTGAGGCTCACCAGCAAGCCGGATCCGCCAGATCCCCGCGGCCACCTTCCAAGGTGTCGCACACCCGCGCCAGCGAGCACCTCCGATGGCGGTGGAGGGCGAGGAGGGGGGGGGAGGAATGCGGCGGCAGTCTAGGGTTGGCCCTCAGGTCGCCTCAGAGGAGGCAACGCGAGGCAGGGGGAGGGGGAAGACGTTGACCTTGGGCTACTTGATGGCACATGGTTACAGAGAGAGCCATGAGGTCGAAGGAGGTCGGGGTTTCGGGAACGCGACGACGGCTGCCGGAGCAAGGCGACGCTGGGAGGTAGCGGGAAGTTGCGGTGCCAGCTGCTAGATGGACAGGGATTGGATTGCATTTGTTTATTTATTTCAGGGGTGTGTATGTTAACTTTTTGCCATGTCAGCTCCTTACAATCAGGTCCCACTTGTTAGAATGCGATGAAACAGGCCAAATCACCCGATCAGTGCTTTTCGCAAAAAGATTACTAGAAACATGGTGATTTTTACAATGGATTTGCGACTTGGTGATTTTCTGCAAACCTAGCCGCAAATGTGTTAGTTTTATGTAATTAACTCCGCATAGTTTATAGGAATTAACCGACACCCATAAGACATAAGCTTGCCCTTCCAACAGCTTAATTTCTTTTCAAATCAATCTTAATGCATTTTCATTCTTTGTTGATTAATTTACATTGCGTACGATGATTTACAGTCCAATCTGCTTGAAATTACTTTGTGTACCATGATTTACGGTCCGATCTGCCTACGACATGTGGGCCATGTCCCTGGTTGAAGTAACGTTTTGATCCTAGGGTGATAGACTAGTGTCGTGCATGTATTGTATCGTATCAAAAACATCAGAAGAGTTGGTGTGGCCAACTGGACTTTTTTCGACTGGGTTGGATGGTGCATGTTGTGCGTTGGAAAGACGTCACACCAAAATCATGCAGGATGCTACCACGATCTAAGCCCAAAAAGGCGCGAGCTGGATGGCCAGCCATCCAGTTGTTTTTGCTTTTGAGAAGTGTGTGGCTTGTGCATAGATACCACCAACAAACAACCCACTACGGTCGACGAGCATGAGCAACCCTTGCGGTTGCTTCGTCTCATGAATTATTAGACTATTCATAGTGAAAGTAACATAAATGAAAGCTAAAATTAAATAAATAATGTAACAACTAATTAATGAGAAAAGAGACAAATTAAGTAGTAACATAGCTTGTTACTCACATTATGAGTAACATCACATATACCAAGACAAGATAAGTCTACAACCTAATAAATGAAGTGTTGTATGACACCACAGAAATGTTACTCTCCACTATAGAGGTAGTAATATAGACCAGTAATATATGCATGTTACTAGTCTAATTTACTCCCCACTATGATCCATGGTAGAGACACTTGTGTTTACTGTTGATTCACTTTAGATTATTATTATTGTCATTCTTATGCAATCAATCATGCATGTGTACAAATTAAGCAGTGATTGTTTCCTCTCTTTCCTCGAGACCTCAGGTTCATACATACGATCATTTACTCACTCAATAAATATGGCCGGCCCTCGGCGGTGGCCCGGGCACTGGCACTTCGGGCGGCTCTGGCACATCAGGTTCCGACGGTGGTGGTGGGGTTTGACCGCATGGGAATGTACACATGCACGATTTTTTCGATTTTTTCTTAGGCCGTTTGCCAAAGCTGTTGTTGCCATTGTCTTCATTGAGCTCGTCATCAACGATCGACTTTTTACTGGAGCAAAACCCACCCTTGAAGTGTTCTTTGTGACAAGCCTTGGTGCAACGCAGGTTCTTGCAAGGGTCCCCTTTGTACCACTTGCTAGGGGACATGCATACCCGAGCCTCCGCACCTGCATGTGGCATACAATTGGCGTGTGTACCAGAAAATTATATTACCAATTGTTTCATAGATTTGATCTTAAATTGCATGGGATTGCGGTGCGGTAAAATCTGCTATATGAACTTACAGAAGGCCATGAGGAGAATGCCCAGGGTGAAGGCAGCGAGCATCTGGGCGCCGTTGAACGCCATGGCCAAGTGCTCAAAATAAGTTGTTGGAATGATGGTGTGAGGAGAAGAACCGGGTTTGAGTGCTATTTATTACATTCCTCTTGGCTATGCATTCAATGCCTTAGAGGACATGGAAATCCAAATATTGGAAACAAGCATTTGTGTAATGTCTTAGAGGATACGAAAATCCAAATATTGGATACAAGCATTTGTGTAATGTCTCAGAGGATACGAAAATCCAAATATTGGATACAAGCATTTGTGTAATGTCTTAGAGGATACGAAAATCCAAATATTGGATACAAGCATTTGTGTAATGTCTTAGAGGATATGAAAATCCAAATATTGGATACAAGCATTTGTGTAATGTCTTAGAGGATATGGAAATCCAAATATTGGATACAAGCATTTGTGTATAGTATCTATCTCCAGTAATTAATCATGTGTGTCTAAATAAAAGCTTATGCTATCCCGCCAAAAAAAAACCTTCTACTAGCTCTTGGTGCAATTACATTGGTGGCAGTGTAAGAGCAAAACACAAATAATACTTGGCAACTCATAGTTGCTTACATGAAAAAAAAATCTTGAGAGAACTCGTTGTAGAAAACAAATTATGTTAAGGCCATCTCTAATGCAAAACGCATATACATATGTTTCGGTAAATAAAAAAGATGTGGTTAGATCTCAGTCGACTGAGACTGCTAAAGAAAAAAATTAAAACAAAATTTTACATGAATCACCATGTAAGATCTAACGAATATAGCATCGACTAAAACTTTGTTAAGTCCTCAGTCGAGTGAGATTCTGGAATCCCAAAAAAGAAATCCCAAAAAAAAAATCGTTGAGCGCTTTGTGATTCAACGCCCAGATCTGAAGGGCGTGCCAACCTAATAATGCAACATCTTTATTCAGGGATGAGAACTTGGTGCTCTCGAGTACCCGTGCATCATATATGCGCAAAACAAATTAGTAATTCAGAAAATGTTCAAAAAAATTCAAAACTTTTTTAGAATCAAACATGATTAGGTATTGTACTCGTATAAAAAGTTTGGACAAGAAATGAATCCTATTGACTTCAGGGCAAAAAAAAACAAGTTTATGACGACAATATAACGTGTATAGTATTTGTATATAGCGTGTTTTACCTAATCTTTGACACAGGATGTAACGAATGTCATTTTCTGACGAATCTTTTTATATGACTACAATACTTGATCAAGTTTGATACCAAAAAATATTTGGAATTTTTTGAACTTTTTTGAATTACTATTTTTTTTTGCATATAGGGTGCGCCGGTACCCAGGTTCTCCTTCGTATTTTCCCTTCATTCAACGGCTAGTCTAGCTAACATGGAGTCGATCAACGTGGTCATTTGGCTTGGTATCTATATCCGGGCCTCTTATATTCGTCTCAAACGCTCGGGCAGGCTGTCCGGTTATTGATCGGTCACAAAAAATAGACCCAACCGGACCTCTTAAACCGTGGATAAATGTCTGGTCTGACCGACACACCTCATATCCAACTCAAATATAGAACGGATATGGGGCGGCCCAGGCACGCCTAGGCGCGTCTGCCTGACAGGCCCGGCCCACCACTGACCCCACACATGTCCCACAAAAAACCCAATCTGGGCGCCTCGCTCCCAACCCTAGCTCTCTCTCTCTCTCTCTCTCTCTCTCTCTCTCTCTCTCTCTCTCTCTCTCTCTCTCTCTCTCTCTCTCTCTCTCTCTCTCCCCGTCCTCTCCTCTCCCTCTCCGATTTTGATCCCGTCCACTATGATGTCCAGCTCCGGCAGCGATTCCGGCTCCGAACTCGAGTATGAGGAGGAGATGGCCCTCTGCATTGCGCTGGACCAGTCCAAGGTGGAGACTGATACGTCTCCAACGTATCTAT
>NC_057800.1:689819080-689946427 GCF_018294505.1 Triticum aestivum | reverse complement strand
CCACCCTTGTGGGGCCCACGTTGCTCCACCGACATACTCCTTCCTCCTATATATACCTACGTACCCCCAAACTACCAGATGCGGAGCCAAAACCCTAATTCCACCGCCGTAACTTTCTGTATCCACGAGATCCCATCTTGGGGCCTTTTCCGGAGCTCCGCCGGAGGGGATATCGATCACGAAGGGCTTCTACATCAACACCATAGCCTCTCCGATGAAGTGTCAGTAGTTTACTTCAGAACTACAGGTCCATAGATATTAGCTAGATGGCTTCTTCTCTCTTTTTGGATCTCAATACAGAGTTCTCCCCCTCTCTTGTGGAGATCTATTCGATGTAATCTTGTTTTGCGGTGTGTTTGTTGAGACCGATGAATTGTGGGTTTATGATCAGGTTTATCTATGAACAATACTTGAATCTTCTCTGAATTCTTTTATGTATGATTGGTTATCTTTGCAAGTCTCTTCGAATTATTAGTTTGGTTTGGCCTACTAGATTGATCTTTCTTGCAATGGGAGAAGTGCTTAGCTTTGGGTTCAATATTGCGGTGTCCTTTCCCAGTGACAGTAGGGGCAAGATCGCATCCGCAGCTACTCTGTCCATCAATCCGGAGCAAGTCGCACCATCCGAGAGCGGAGGGATGGACCCCGCCATGGAGGCCGCACTCTAAGTGGCGATAGAGCCAGATACTGACTTCACCCCTTACGAGAGCCATGTCGCCAAACCACTGGATTCATATCCGGCCACGGACTCCGAGCCGCTCATATCCGTGCCCGTCGAGTCTGACTGGGCGCCGATCATGGAGTTCACCTCCGCGGACATCTTTCAGCACTCACCCTTTGGGGATGTGCTAAATTCATTAAGGTCTCTCTCCCTGTCAAGAGAACCTTGGCCGAACTATGTCCGGCTAGAATGGGATGCGGACGACGAAGAAATTCGCTGCCCACCCACCACCCACTTAGTAGCCACTGTCGACGACTTAACTGACATGCTCGACTTCGGCTCCGAAGACTTCGATGGTATGGACGACGAGGCCGGAGATGAACAGGATCCACCGCCCTCGGGGCACTGGACCGCCACCTCATCATATGATATATACATGGTGGACACCCCAAAAGAAGCCAATGGCGACGAGAAAGCGGAGGATGACCCCTCCAAGAAGCAACCCAGGCGCCGATGTCAGCGGCGCCGGTCTAAGTCCCGCCACAGCAAGAGCAGTGATACCGGCACAGGAGATAATAACACTCCGGATAGCGCCGAAGACGACAACAATCCCCTCCAGCACGGTGCAGAGCTAGAGGACGAACAAGCTAGCCCCCCAGAGCAGGCAACAGATGGAGAACCGGAGGAGGACAATTACATGCCTCTCTCTGAAGACGAGGCGAGCCTCGGCGACAACGAGTTTATCGTGCCTGAGGACCCCGTCGAGCAAGAGCGCTTCAAGCGCCGGCTTATGGCCACGACAAATAGCCTAAAGAAGAAACAGCAATAGCTTCAAGCTGATCAAGACTTGCTAGCAGACAGATGGACCGAAGTCCTTGCGTCCAAGGAGCATGAACTCGAACGCCCATCCAAGAGTTACCCAAAACGCAGGTTGCTACCTCACCTCGAGGAGGAAGCATTGAATCCTCATTCACCAGTGTATGATGCGGCTGACCAGCCACTATGCGGCCGAGCCAGAGAGGTGTTTCAGCCTAAAGTTCAGACTGCACCCCATCGCCACTCAGTCAAAAATACTAAGGCCTGGGGCAACACAGGGGACCTGCGAGACATCTTGGACAGTAAGGAAAAAACCGCAAGGTCAATATACGGGACACGAGCATGTGCGCCCACACGGGACGATGATCGTCGCGTCGGATACACCAAGAGTAAATCTAGCTGGGCCCAATACAGCAGACAAGACTCATACGAACTACGTCGGGATATAGCCCGGCACAGAGGCGCCATGCACCCCCTATGCTTCACTGATGAAGTTATGAATCATGAATTCCCGGAGGGTTTCAAACCCGTAAATATCGAATCATACGACGGCACAACAGATCCCGCTCTATGGATTGAGGATTTCCTCCTTCACATCCACATGGCTCGCGGTGACGATCTACATGCCATCAAGTACCTCCCACTAAAACTCAAAGGACCAGCTCAGCATTGGCTGAATAGCTTGCCAGCAGATTCCGTTGGTAGTTGGGAGGATTTGGAAGATCCATTTCTTGACAACTTCCAGGGCACTTATGTGTGGCCACCGGATGCTGATGACTTGAGCCACATAACCCAGCAGCCAGGGGAATCGGCCAGACAATTCTGGACACGGTTCCTGACTAAGAAAAATCAAATTGTAGATTGTCCGGATGCAGAAGCCCTAGCGGCATTCAAGCATAACATCCGCGATGAGTGGCTCGCCCGCCACCTCGGCCAGGAGAAGCCGAAATCTATGGCAGCATTCACAACACTCATGACCCGCTTTTGCGCGGGCGAAGACAGCTGGCTGGCTCGCAGCAACAACACATCAAGGAATCCGGATACCTCGGATACCAAAGACGTTAAAGGTAGGCAGCATCGTAATAGACCAAAGCGCCGCAATAATGGCGATAACACCGAAGATACGGCAGTCAATGCCGGATTCAGAGGCTCTAAATCCGGTCAGCGGAAAAATCCATTTAAAAGAAATACTCCGGCTTCGTCCAGTCTGGATCGCATACTGGATCGCTCGTGTCAAATTCACGGCACCCCTGACAAGCCAGCCAATCACACCAACAGAGAATGTTGGGTATTCAAGCAGGCCGGCAAGTTAAATGCCGAAAACAAGGACAAGGGGCTGCATAGCGATGACGAGGAGGAACCCCGGCGGCCAAACCCAGGAGGACAGAAGGGGTTTCCCCCACAAGTGAAGACAGTGAATATGATATACGCAACCCACATTCCCAAGAGGGAGCAGAAGCGTGCACTAAGGGACGTCTACGCGATGGAGCCCGTCGCCCCGAAGTTCAACCCATGGTCTACTTGTCCGATCACCTTCGATCGCAGGGACCACCCTACTAGCATCCGTCATGGCGGATCCGCCGCACTGGTCCTAGACCCCATCATTGACGGATTTCATCTCACTTGAGTCCTTATGGACGGCGGCAGCAGCCTGAACCTGCTTTATCAGGATACAGTGCGAAAAATGGGTATCGATCCCTCAAGGATCAAACCCAGCAAAACCACCTTTAAAGGCGTCATCCCAGGTGTAGAGGCACATTGCACAGGCTCAATCACACTACAAGTGGTCTTCGGATCACCGGATAACTTCCGAAGCGAAGAGTTAATCTTCGACATCGTCCCGTTTTGCAGTGGGTATCATGCAGTGCTCGTACAGACAACATTTGCAAAATTCAACGCAGTGCCGCATTACGCATACCTCAAGCTCAAGATGCCAGGACCCCGCGGGGTCATAACAGTAAATGGAAACATAGAACGCTCACTCCATACAGAAGAGCACACTGCGGCCCTTGCAGCAGAGGCACAAAGCAGCCTGTTCAGGCAGACCACTCATTCGGCGTTACAGCCCCCGAACACCTTCAAGCGAGTACGGAACAATCTGCAACAGGATCGCCTAGCGCGATCAACGCTCGCCTAGCAATCCAGCCCCCGTCCCAGTCCCAGTGCAGTGACGAAATTCATGTCGTGCGTACATAACTACGCATTGAAAATACCATGGACATAGGTGGGGGCACAATCAGGACACGCCCCACATTGTGCCTTAACCACACCAGGGGATGTATACCTTTGACATTCCTTTTCTTTTTCAGGGCCTAACTCTTCGGAAGCCCTTTCTGGCAGTCCGATTATTGGACACATTCCGGAAGCAACAACCAAGGCGGCAAGAAGCTAGGATGAACACGGGAACCGCCAGGTGGTCTCTAGTAATACTTGATATACCCGCTTTTCACTATTTATGCGTAGCTTGCCTTGGGATAGGACATTTCGAATTGTCCTACTTTATGCTTATTGCACTACTTGTACCAGTACGCTTCGACGTATTATTCAAATAACAATGCATATTATTAATCTGTCATTGCATTATTATAGTTTTTCTCTTTCTCTTATATGTCCATTTATGACATTCTGCACCTGCACGGTCGGGTGTAGTCAGTACGCTAGGGGCTCTCGTTTACCCTGTAATACAGCGCAAGAAGTCCGAACACTTTCGACAGTGCGGCACCCCGAACTTATAGCATTATATGCATCAGCTTGGAATCATGTCTTGGGTCAAATGTTGGGTTGCCCGGCTCCCATGCTTTGGTACCTTACGTTCCGCTATATCATCTAAGGTAGCGGTGGGATAACTACTGCGATTGTGTCCCGATTCTTCCGGACGAGCACCTCAGTAGAGAAAGCCAAAAACTGACTGTCATGATAAGGCGAGAGACTGGTTGCTCTTCAAGAGGTCTCAAGTCCTTAAAGACTTTTTCCGCTTCGGGCGAGGAGTCGGCCTTGTCCGGCTTAGGCGTGTATAGCGCCCCAAATTCGGCCCTCCGAATACCAGGGGCTTCGCCAAAAATTTAAAATCATAGACTTATATGGCTAAGTGAGAGTGATAAAGCATTATAGTCCAATTGCCTGGTTCGTTGCGCTGAGCACCTCCCTTGAAGGACCCAAAATTGGGGGAAAGAGTGTTCAGATTTACCCCGAACACCCCAGTACTAGTTACATGGGGCCAAAAGCCGACGACTGGCCAACTCTCAGATTTTATAAATGGCCGCACAGAAGGTAATATTTTAAATTAAGAAAGCATCGCATGGTGCAAAAGAACTCGGTTCATATTATAGGATCACATGGGCATGTTCATTCAAAGATGACATCCTTGGCACACTCATCTGCCACTAAGCGGGAACCCTTCAGGACGCTCTCATAGTAATTCTCGGGGCAGCGATGCTCCTTGCCCTCCGGCGGCCCCTCCTTCACAAGCTTCACGGCGTCCAGCTTCGCCCATTGCACCTTCGCCCAGGCAAAAGCCCTGCGTGCACCTTCGATGCAGACGGACCGCTTGATGACCTCAAGCCGTGGGCAGGCTTCCACCAGCCGCCTCACCAGACCGAAGTAGCTGCCGGACAGGGGCTCGCCAGGCCACATCCGGACTATAAGGCCCCTCATGGCCTATTCGGCCGCCTTGTGAAGTTCGACCAACTGCTTCAGCTGGTCGGTCAAGGACACGGGGTGTTCGGTCCCAGTATACTGAGACCAGAACAACTTCTCCGTTGAGCTCCCCGCCTCAGCCCGGTAAAACTCCGCGGTATCCAGCACACTGTGGGGAAGATCTGCAAATGCTCCTGGAGAGCTCCGAACTCGGGTAAGAAAAAGGAAAGTCTCCTTCACATGCTTGCTTTGCATATTGAATGCCTTACCCGCTGCAATCTTTTTCGCCGCATCAATCTCCTAGAGGGCCTTGTGGGCTTCAGCCTTGGCGCTCTGGACGCTTTCAAGCGCCTGCGCGAGCTCGGACTCTCGCGTCTTGGAGTCAAGCTCCAAGGACTCGTGCTTTTTGGCGAGAGCCTCGAGCTCTTGCTGCACCTCGCCCACTCGGGCTTCTTGTTTCTCCCGTTCAATGCGTTCTTTGGCCGCTTTGTCTTTGGCCGCGGACAAGCCTTCCTCAGGGTCTCTACCTCGGTCGTGGCCCCTAACAAATTCATGATGATCCTATTACTTTACACTGAACTTCTTTTTACCTATATAAACTGGGGTATATCTTACCTTTGCTCTATTCGAGTTGCCCCTTGGTAAGGCCGAGCTCGTCCTCGGACCGCTTCAGGGCCTGCTTCAGCGCAGAGACCTCCGCAGTACGTGCGGCAGCGGCCAGCAGGGAAGCCTGCACATACACATAGACATACTCTAATTAGACTCCTGAGTTATCATTTGATACTATATTCGTCTTTTCTTCACGAACACCGAACAGAGCATCAGGGGCTACTATCTATGCGGTAATATTTTTATATTTTGAATGCTTACCTCAAAGCCTGTTAGGAGGCTGGCGCAAGCTTCGGTCAGTCTGTTTTTGGCGGACTGAACCTTCTTGACCACCGCACTCATGATAGTGTGGTGTTCTTCATCGATGGAAGCGCTGTGAAGCGCTTCCAGCAAGTTGTCCGGTGCATCTGGTTGGACAGAGGACACCGGCATGGATGGTTGGCCCCCCTTAATGGGGGACCGCCTGCCGGAGTTCGGAACCATCGAAGGTTCCAGCGCAGGGTCCGGCTGGGGCCCAAACTCGAAGCCCATAGGAGCCTCGCTCCCTTGGTACTCAGGGTCCAGGAGGTCGTCATGAGGCGCCCCCAGGATCACCTCCCCTTGGGTTGGCGCCTTTTGAGACACCACCTCGGCGTTGTCCGTAGGGCGAGGGGTGGAAGCGGTCGGAGGAGAACCGCTGTTCATATTCGACGAGCCCAAAGAGCCGCTCGACGAGGGTACGTCGATATGAGCTCGGGCCGGACAGCATAATCATGTTTGGCATGAGCAAAGGCAGTACAATAAAACATAGCATGAAGTACTATGGTGTCCGGACACTTACGACTTCACCAGGGGCTTGTCCTTGGGTAGCCACTCATCGCCGCTATCGGCGGCCGTTGTGGCACAGTCCGGAGGGAGGGTCTTTCCCTTCTTGGACCCTTCAGCCTCCCCGGATGGGTCGGCCTTCCTTTTCTTGTCTCCCCGGTTGGGGGGGAGAACTTTTCTCCTCCTCCTCGTTTCCGTGGGTGGAGTGCGTGTCGGACTCATCGGACGATGAGTCCGATAGAACCTTGTGCCGGAGACCCTTTTGGGTCCCCGTGGCCTTCTTCTTGGCCGTCTTTTACGGCACCTCGTAAGGTGCAGGAGTCAGCATCTTCGTTAGAAGAGCGTTTGCAGGATCTTCAGGCAGGGGGGCAGGGCAATCAAGCTGCTCTGCTATCTTTATCCAGTCCTGTTAATGACATAAGAGCTTAGATCCAGCACATAACTAAACCAAGGCACATAAATACCCTGAGAGATATAAAAAGCCTACCGAATGGCGGCTCTTTGTGCTGAGTCTGTGGTCCTCGGTGAGGGAGGGAGGCATCTCGGCGCCCTTGAACAGCACCCTCCATACGTCCTCGTGTGTCGTGTCGTAGAGCTCTCGCAGCATCTGGTGCTAGACCGAGTCGAACTCCCACAAAACAAATGCTCGTCGTTGGCACGGAAGGATCCGGCAGAAGAGCATAACCTGGAGCACGTTGACGAGCTTAATTTTCTTGTTCGTCATGTTCTGGATGCAGGTCTGGAGTCCGGTCAGCTCTACCGAAGAACCCCAGGACAGACCCTTCTTTTTCCAGGAGGTGAGCCGCGTGGGGATTTCGGATCGAAATTTGGGGGTTGCCACCCAGTTGGAGTCGCGTGGCTCGGTGATATAGAACCACCCGGATTGCCACCCCTTTATGGTATCCATGTAGGTACCCTCGAGCCAGGTGACATTAGGCATCTTGCCCACCATGGCGCCTTCGCACTCTGCTTGCTGGCCACCCAACACCTTTGGTTTGACATTGAAGGTTTTTAGCCATAGGCCAAAGTGGGGCCTAATGCGAAGGAAGGCCTCCCACACGACGATAAACGCCGAGATGTTGCGGATGAAGTTGGGGGCCAGATCATGAAAATCCAGCCCGTAGTAGAACATGAGCACGCGGACAAATGGGTGGAGAGGAAATCCCAGTCTGCGGACGAAATGGGTAAGAAAAACTACCCTCTCATGGGGTTTTGGCGTGGGGACGATCTGCCCCGCATTCGGCAGCCGGTGCGCGATATTCGCAGCTAGGTATCCGGCTCCTCGTAACTTTTTGATGTTTTCCTCTGTGACGGAGGAAACCATCCACTGGCCTCCTGCTCCAGACATGCCTGGAGTGGTTTGAGAGGAAGAACGCGAGCTTGGGCGCTAGAGCTCGAGTGTGCGGGAATGGGTAAGCGAGAAGGAAGAAGGCGTGGGTGTAAAAAGTAAATCTTTGTCCCTTTATAAGGGCGGAGGAGGCAATGAGTCTCCCCACTTGCCTGGCAAAACCGCTTATTCCCCAGGTGCCACAATTGATGGCGCGGTTGGGTTACCCACGTCCGCATTGATGAGAATCCCGTGATAAGGGGAACACGATCTCTGCTTTGACAAGACGTATCAAGAAAACCGCCTCGCGATATGTGCGGAGCTGGTTGAGAAAAGCGGTTCGAATAATAACCGGGCCATAAGTGATGTCATACTATCAAAACGTGTCAGCAGATTAGATTTGTGGAAGTATTATTCTCTCTACGGTAGTATGTGGAATTTATTTTGCAAGGTCGAACACTATCCTTACATTCAAACTCTTCCATGGTGTATTCGAAGGAGGAACCCGCCTCGCAATGCCGAAGACAACACTGTGCGCCGGACTCATCCTCATTGAAGCCTGGTTCAGGGGCTATAGAGGGAGTCCTAGATTAAGGGGTCTCCGGATAGCCGGACTATATCCTTCGGCCGGACTGTTGGACTATGAAGATACAAGATTGAAGACTTCGTCCCGTGTCCGGATGGGACTCTGCTTGGTGTGGAAGGCAAGCTAGGCAATACGGATATGGATATCTCCTCCTTTGTAACCGACCTTGTGTAACCCTAGCCCCCTCCGGTGTCTATTATATAAATCGGAGGGTTTTAGTCCGTAGGACAACAAACAATCATACCGTAGGCTAGCTTCTAGGGTTTAGCCTCTCTGATCTTGTGGTAGATCAACTCTTGTAATACTCATATCATCAAGAACAATCAAGAAGGACGTACGGTTTTACCTCCATCAAGAGGGCCCGGACCTGGGTAAACATCGTGTCCCCTGCCTCATGTTACCATCCGCCTTAGACGCATAGTTCGGGACCCCCTACCCGAGATCCGCCGGTTTTGACACCGACACAAGGCACGTATTGTATTGTTGCCATCGAGGATAACAAGATGGGGTTTATATCAAATTGCATGAGTTTATCCCTCTACATCATGTCATCTTGCTTAACGCGTTACTCTGTTCTCTTGAACTTAATACTCTAGATGCATGCTAGATAGCGGTCGATGTGTGGAGTAATAGTAGTAGATGCAGGCAGGAGTCGGTCTACTTGTCTTGGACGTTATGCCTATATACATGATCATACCTAGATATTCTCATAACTATGCTCAATTCTGTCAATTTCTCAACAGTAATTTGTTCACCCACCATAATACTTATGCTCTCGAGAGAAGCCTCTAGTGAAACCTATGGCCCCCGGGTCTATTTTCCATTATATTAATCTTCCAATACTTAGTTATTTCCTTTGCCATTTATTTTACTTGCAACTTTATTTCTCTTTATCATAAAAATACTAAAAATATTATCTTATCATATCTATCAGATCTCACTCTCGTAGGTGACCGTGAAGGGATTGACAACCCCTTTATCGCGTTGGTTGTGAGGAGTTTATTTGTTTGTGTAGGTGCGAGGGACTCGTGTGTGGCCTCCTAGTGGATTGATACCTTGGATCTCAAAAATTGAGGGAAATACTTATGCTGCTCTGCTGCATCACCCTTTCCTCTTCAAGGGAAAACCAACGAAGTGCTCAAGAGGTAGCAAGAAGGATTTCTGGCGCCGTTGCCGGGGAGATTCGCGCCAAGTCAAGTCAAGATTTTGACTCCCGACAACGAGCCATTTCTGGCGCCGTTGCCGGGGAGTCTGCGCAAAATTCAACATCACAAACCCTTATCTCCCGCATTACATTATTTGCCATTTGCCTCTCATTTTCCTCCCCCCACTTCACCCTTGCCGTTTTATTTGCCCTTCTCCTGCTCGTCTTTCCATTTGCTTTGATGTATTACTTGGCTCGTTTGCTTGTTTGGTTGGAATAGTTGTTTATTTATTACTAAACAGAGAACCTAAACATCTATGGATCCTCATCCGCTTGCTAATCTTTTTAAGAGATCAAAGTATGATGAACCAATTGCTAGTGAGTTTTGTGCACTAGATTATCTTTATGAAGTTTTGCTTGAAATTCGTGAATCTGAAAATTGTGATAAAGTACTTTTTGGAGTGATTCACGATGAATATTTGAATAAAGAGCATGATTGCAATGATGATAGTATAAATTCTATTAATGTGAATTGTGCTAATAATATGTAAAACCCTAAGCTTGGGGATGCTAGTTTTGCTATGTCTACTACTTGTTGCAGTTATCATGATTGGGGTGATTCTTCTTTTGATCTTGAAATGTTATTTAAGCCCCATGATAAATATGAGATTGATAATAGTGTTTGCAATATTATTGAAAGTGGGTTTGGAAGAGTGTCAACTTTAGGTCCCACATATTTGGAGAATGTTCAGTCTTATGAAAAATTTGATAAAAGTGGGTTTGGAGAAGTCATGACTTTAGTTAATGTTAATCCCACTATTTTGGAAGAGTGTCAACTTTGCATGCATGTGGATCATGTTGAAAATATTTTATATGATAGCTATTTTATTGAATTTTCTTATGATCCTACATGTAATTATTATGAGAGAGGAAAATATGGTGGTATAAATTTTCATGTTACTAAATTACCTCTCGTTATGTTGAGATTGCTACTGTTTCTTTCTGCTTTCTTGCATATGCTAGTTTTTGCTTTCCTTGATAATTTGTTTGCCTATAATATGCCTGTGCATAGGAAGTATTTTAGACTTAGATGTGTTTATCACGTGTTTTATGATGCTCTCTTTGTTCTTCAATTCTTGTCTTTTATGTGAGCATCGTTAAAATCTTATGCCTAGCTATAAGGCTTTAAAGAAAAGTGCTTGTTGGGAGACAACCCAATATTTTTACTTGATGTTATTTAATAAATAATTTATCTAGCCTCTGTTTTGGTTGTGTTTTTTGTGTTTAATTAGTGTTTGTGCCAAGTAGAACCGTTGGGGAAGACTTGGGGAAAGTCTTTTTAATATTGCTGTAAAAAACAGAAACTTTAGCGCTCACGAGAACTGCTGCCATTTTTATTTGGAAAGTGCTATTTAGTTAATTCTTTTCGCAGATGATTAATAGATAAATTCCTCACGTCCATAAATTTATTTTAGAATTTTTGGGGTTCTATATCTTGTGTTAGCTACAGATTACTACAGACTGTTCTGTTTTTGACAGATTCTGTTTTTCGTGTGTTGTTTGCTTATTTTGATGAATCTATGGCTAGTAAACTAGTTTATAAACCATAGAAAAGTTGGAATAAAGTAGGTTTAACACCAATATAAATAAATAATGAGTTCATTACAGTACCTTTAAGTGGTGTTTTGTTTTCTTTCGCTAACGGAGCTCACGAGATATTCTACTTTAAGTTTTGTGTTGTGAAGTTTTCAAGTTTTGCGTAAAAGATTTGATGGATTATGGAACAAGGAGTGGAAAGAGCCTAAGCTTGGGGATGCCCATGTAACCCCCAAGATAATCTAAGTACACCTAAAAGCCAAAGCTTGGGGATGCCCTAGGAGGCATCCCCTCTTTCGTCTACTTCTATCAGTAACTTTACTTGGAGCTATATTTTTATTTACCACATGATATGTGTTTTGCTTGGAGAGTCTTGTATTATTTGAGTCTTTATTTGTTAGTTTTCCACAATGATCATTGTTGCACACACCTTTTTGAGAGAGACACTCATGATTCGGAAATTGTTTGAATACTCTATGTGCTTCACTTATATCTTTTGAGTTATATAGTTTTTGCTCTAGTGCTTCACTTATATCTTTTAGAGCACGTTGGTGGATTTGTTTTGTAGAAACCATTGTCCTCTCATGCTTCACTTAGATTATTTTGAGATTCCTACAAAACAGCATGGTAATTTTCTTTAATTATGTTAGGCATTCAAGATTAATAATAAAATTTTGTTATGAGTGTGTTGAATACTATGAGAAGTTTGAAACTTGATAGTTGTTTTGAGATATGGAGATGGTGATATTAGAGTCGTGCTAGTTGAGTGGTTATGAATTTGAGAAATACTTGTGTTAAAGTTTGTGATTCCCGTAGCATGCACGTATGGTGAACCGTTATGTGATGAAGTCGGAGCATGATTTATTTATTGATTGTCTTCCTTATGAGTGGCGGTCGAGGACGAGCATTGGTCTTTTCCTACCAATCTATCCCCCTAGGAGCATCCGCGTAATACTTTGCTTAGATGACTAATAGATTTTTGCAATAAGTATGTGAGTTCTTTATGACTAATGTTGAGTCCATGGATAATACACACTATCACCCTTTGATACGTCTCCAACGTATCTATAATTTTTGATTGCTCCATGCTATATTATCTACTGTTTTGGATGTTTTATGGGCTTTATTATACACTTTTATATCATTTTTGGCACTAACCTATTAACCCAGAGCCCAGTGCCAGTTTCTGTTTTTACCTTGTTTTAGGGTTTCAAAGAAAAGGAAAACCAAACGGAGTCCAATTGACCTAAAACTTCACGGAACCCATTTTTGGAAGGAAAGAAGCCCAGAAGACTTGAAGTGCATGTAAGGGAAGCTTCGAGGAGGCCACGAGGTCGGGGGGCATGCCCAGCCCCCTGGGCGCGCCCTCCACCCTCGTGGGCCCCTCGTGGCCCCCTGACGTACTTCTTCCGCCTATATATCTCCATATACCCTAAAAACATCGAAGAGCACAATAGATCGGGAGTTCCACCGCTAGAAGCCTCTGTAGCCACCGAAAGCCAATCTAGACCCGCTCCGGCACCCTGCCGGAGGGGAATCCCTCTCCGGTGGCTATCTTCATCATCCCGGTGCTCTCCATGACGAGGAGGGAGTAGTTCTCCCTCGGGGCTGAGGGTATGTACCAGTAGCTATGTGTTTGATCTCTCTCTCTCTCTCTCTCGTGTTCTTGAGGTGATACGATCTTGATGTATCACGAGCTTTGCTATTATATTTGGATCCTATGATGTTTTCTCCCCCTCTACTCTCTTGTAATGGATTGATTTTCCCCTTTGAAGTTATCTTATCGGATTGAGTCTTTAAAGATTTGAGAACACTTGATGTATGTCTTGCCGTGCGTATCTATGGTGACAATGGGATACCACGTGATTCACTTGATGTATGTTTTGGTGATCAACTTGCGGGTTCCGCCCATGAACCTATGCATAGGGGTTGGCACATGTTTTTGTCGTGATTCTCCGGTAGGAACTTTGGGGCACTCTTTGAAAGTTCTATGTGTTGGTTGAATAGATGAATCTGAGATTGTGTGATGCATATCGTATAATCATACCCACGGATACTTGAGGTGACATTGGAGTATCTAGGTGACATTAGGGTTTTGGTTGATTTGTGTCTTAAGGTGTTATTCTAGTATGAACTCTAGGGCTGTTTGTGACACTTATAGGAATAGCCCAACGGATTGATTGGAAAGAATAACTTTGAGGTGGTTTCTTACCCTACCATAATCTCTTCGTTCGTTCTCCGCTATTAGTGACTTTGGAGTGACTCTTTGTTGCATTTTGAGGGATAGTTATGTGATCCAATTCTGTTAGTATTGTTGAGGGAACTTGCACTAGCGAAAGTATGAACCCTAGGCCTTGTTTCAACACATTACAATACCGTTTACGCTCACTTTTATCATTAGTTACCTTGCTGTTTTTATATTTTCAGATTAAAAATACATTTATCTACCATCCATATTGCACTTGTATCACCATCTCTTCGGCGAACTAGTGCACCTATACAATTTACCATTGTATTGGGTGTGTTGGGGACACAATAGACTCTTTGTTATTTGGTTGCAGGGTTGCTTGAGAGAGACCATCTTCATCCTACGCCTCCTACGGATTGATAAACCTTAGGTCATCCACTTGAGGGAAATTTGCTACTGTCCTACAAACCTCTGCACTTGGAGGCCCAACAACGTCTACAAGAAGAAGGTTGTGTAGTAGACATCAAGCTCTTTTCTGGCGCCGTTGCCGGGGAGGTTAGCGCTTGAAGGTATATCTTTAGATCTTGCAATCGAGTCTTTTAGTTTCTTGTTTTATCACTAGTTTAGTTTATAAAATAAAATTACAAAAAATGGAATTAAGGTTACATCATATGCTTCATCTTTTTAATATCTATCATGAAAATAAGGATTCTGATAACTGTGCTCAAGTGCTAGAAGAAGAATGCATTAGAATGTTTGGCACTAAATATTTGAATGATGAGCATGATTGCAATGTTGTTAGTATGAATTCCTTGAATATCCATGATGCTAATGATATGCAAAGTCAGAAGCTTGGGGAAGCTATGTTTGATGAAGATGATATTTTTTGTCCCCCAAGTTTTGATGAGCAAATTTATTATGATGAAAGCATGCCTCCTATCTATGATGATTATTGTGATGACACGTGTGCTTTAAAGAATAATGATAACCATGAAACTTGTCATCTTGATCTTAATTTTCAATCACATGATAGTTATTTTGTTGAGTTAGCTCCCACTATTATTCATGAGAAGAATTTTGCTTATGTGGAGAGTAGTAAATTTTCTATGCTTGTAGATCATGAAAATAATGCTTTATGTGATAGTTATATTGTTGAATTAATTCATGATGCTACTAAAAAAATTTATAAGGGAGTAATATATGCTTGTAGGAATTGCAATAATATCAAGTTTCCTCTCTATGTGCTTAAAGTTTTGAAGTTATGCTTGTTTTACCTTCCTATGCAAGTTGATTCTTGTTCTCACAAATTGTTTTCTCACAAAATCCGTATGCATAGGAAGTGGGTTAGACTTAAATGTGCTAGTCATATTATTCATGATGATCTCTTTATGTTTCAATTCTTATGCTTTATGTGAGCATCATTGAAATCATCATGCCTGGCTAGGGGCGTAAAACGATAGCGCTTGTTGGGAGGCAACCCAATTTTATTTTTGTTCCTTACTTTTTGTTCCTGTTTAGTAATAAATAATTCATCTAGCCTCTGTTTATATGTGGTTTTATGCTTTTCATTAGTGTTTGTGCCAAGTAGAACCTTTGGGAAGACTTGGGGAAAGTCTTGTTGATCATGCTGTAAAAAACAGAAACTTTAGCGCTCACGAGAACTGCTGCCATTTTTATTTGAAAAGTGCTATTTAGTTAATTATTTTTGCAGATGATTAATAGATAAATTCCTCGAGAAATTTATTTTAGAATTTTTGGGGTTCCATATGCTGCGCTAGCTACATATTACTACAGACTGTTCTGTTTTTGACAGATTCTGTTTTTCATGTGTTGTTTACTTATTTTGACGAATCTATGGCTAGTAAAATAGTTTATAAACCATAGAGAAGTTGGAATACAGTAGGTTTAACACCAATATAAATAAATAATGAGTTCATTACAGTACCTTGAAGTGGTGATTTATTTTCTTATACTAACGGAGTTTACGAGTTTTCTGTTAAGTTTTGTGTTGTGAAGTTTTCAAGTTTTGGGTAAGGATTCGATGGACTATGTAATAAGGAGTGGCAAGAGCCTAAGATTGGGGATGCCCAAGGCACCCCAAGGTAATATTCAAGGATAGCCAAGAGCCTAAGCTTGGGGATGCCCCAGAAGGCATCCCCTCTTTCGTCTTCGTTCATCGGGAACTTTACTTGGAGCTATATTTTTATTCACCACATGATATGTGTTTTTCTTGGAGCGTCAATTTATTTTGTTAAGATTTGCTTGCTGTTTTTTAGAACAATGTCTTGCATCTTTTATTCCAATAAAAGTGGCATTGATACCTTTACTATGCCTATGTTAGAAGTCTTCATGTTGCTGTTTGAAAACAGAAAGTTTACCGCGGTTGCAATAATTCCCTAGAAAAGTCAAAATGTGATAAAATGTTGAAACATTTTGCATATTAAGCTCTGATAAATTTACTACAGTGGGACTTTTCTTTCGTGATTTTTGGAGTTAGGGAAGTATGGATCTTGCTGCATTCTTTACAGACTATCCTGTTTAGGCAGATTGTTGTTATGTTTGCATATGTTTGCTTCTTTAATGATTCTATTTGAGGATAGGACTATTAAATATGCAGAGGCATTTAGTATGCAATGTTGAATAATAATTTTAGTGATTTGCTACAGTACAGTATGATAAGGTTTTTGCAATGGTTTATACTAACTTATCTCACGAGTCCTTGTTGAGTTTTGTGTGGATGAAGCTTTTGAGATTTAGGGAAGACCGTGATATGAGAGGAATTAAGGAGACACAAAAGCTCAAGCTTGGGGATGCCCAAGGCATCCCAAGATAATATTTCAAGAAGTCTCAAGCATCTAAGATTGGGGATGCCCCGGTTGGCATCCCACCTTTCTTCTTCAACAACTATCGGTTAGTTTCGGTTGATCCTAAGTTTTTGCTTCTTCTTCACATGATGTTTGCTATTCTTAGATGTCATTTTATTTTGTTTTGCTTGATGTTTGAATAAAGTATCAAGGTCTGAAATTATTAAATGGGAGAGTCTTCACATAGTTGCATAATTATTCAACTACTCATTGATCTTCACTTATATCTTTCGGAGTAGTTTGTTGTTGCTCTAGTGCTTCACTTATATCTTTTAGAGCACGGTGGTGGATTTGTTTTATAGAAACTATTGATCTCTCATACTTCACTTAGATTATTTTGGGAGTCTTAATAGCATGGTAATTTGCTTAAAATCCTAATATGCTAGGTATTCAAAGTTAGTAAAATTTCCTTAAGAGTGTTTTGAATACTAAGAGAAGTTTGATGCTTGATGATTGTTTTGAGATATGGAGGTAATAATATCAAAGTCGTGCTAGTTGAGTAGTTGTGAAATTGAGAAATACTTGTGTTGAAGCTTGCAAGTCCCGTAGCATGCACGTATGGTAAACGTTATGCAACAAATTTGAAACATGAGGTGCTATTTGATTGTCTTCCTTATGAGTGGCGGTCGGGGACGAGCGATGGTATTTTCCTACCAATCTATCCCCCTAGGAGCATGCGCGTAGTACCAAGGTTTTTGATGACTTGTAAATTTTTGCAATAAGTATGTGAGTTCTTTATGACTAATGTTGAGTCCATGGATTATACGCACTCTGACCCTTCCATCCTTGCTAGCCTCTTCGGTACCGTGCATTGCCCTTTCTCACATTGAGAGTTGGCGCAAACTTCGCTGATGCATCCAAACCCCGTGATATGATACGCTCTTTCACACATAAACCTCCTTATATCTTCCTCAAAACAGCCACCATACCTACCTATTATGGCATTTCCATAGCCATTCCGAGATATATTGCCATGCAACTTTCCACCATTCCGTTCATCATGACACATTCATCATTGTCATATTGCTTAGCATGATCATGTAGTTGACATAGTATTTGTGGCAAAGCCACCGTTCATAATTATTTCATACATGTCACTCTTGGTTCATTGCATATCCCGGTACACCGCCGGAGGCATTCATATAGAGTCATCTTTGTTCTAGTATCGAGTTGTAATCATTGAGTTGTAAATAAAAAGAAGTGTGATGATCATCATTTTCTAGAGCATTGTCCCAAGTGAGGAATATAAAAAAAAGAAAAAAGAGAAAGGCCATAAAAAAAGAGAAGTCCCCCAAAAAATAGAAAGGCCATAAAAAAGAGAAGGCCCAAAAAATGAATGAGAGAAAAAGAGAGAAGGGACAATGCTACTATCCTTTGCCACACTTGTGCTTCAAAGTAGCACCATGATCTTCATGATAGAGAGTCTCTTGTTTTGTAACTTTCATATACTAGTTGGGATTTTTCATTATAGAACTTGGCTTGTATATTCCAACAATGGGCCTCCTCAAGTGCCCTAGGTCTTCGTGAGAAAGCAAGTTGGATGCACACCCACTTAGTTTCTTTTGTTGAGCTTTCATACATTTATAGCTCTAGTGCATCCGTTGCATGGCAATCCCTACTCCTTGCATTAACATCAATCGATGGGCATCTCCATAGCTCATTGATTAGCCTCGTTGATGTGAGACTTTCTCCTTTTTGTCTTCTCCACATAACCCCCACATTATATCCTATTCCACCCATAGTGCTACGTCCATGGTTCGCACTCATATATTGCGTGAAAGTTTATAGGTTTGAGATTACTAAAGTATGAAACAATTGCTTGGCTTGTCATTGGGGTTGTGCATGATGAGATCATTCTTGTGTGACGAAAATGGAGCATGACTAAACTATATGATTTTGTAGGGATGAACTTTCTTTGCCATGTTATTTTGAGAGGACATAATTGCTTAGTTAGCATGCTTGAAGTATTATTATTTTTATGTCAATATGAACTTTTATCTTGAATCTTTCGGATCTGAATATTCATACCACAATTAATAAGAATTACATTGAAATTATGCCAAGTAGAACTCCGCATCAAAAATTCTGTTTTTATCATTTACCTACTCGAGGATGAGCAGGAATTAAGCTTGGGGATGCTGATACGTCTCCAACGTATCTATAATTTTTGATTGCTCCATGCTATATTATCTACTGTTTTGGATGTTTATGGGCTTTATTATACACTTTTATATCATTTTTGGGACTAACCTATTAACCCATAACCCAGTGCCAGTTTCTGTTTTTACCTTGTTTTAGGGTTTCGAAGAAAAGGAAAACCAAACGGAGTCCAATTGACCTGAAACTTCACAGAACCCATTTTTGGAAGGAAAGAAGCCCAGAAGACTTGAAGTGCGCGTAAGGGAAGCTTCAAGGAGGCCACGAGGTAGGGGGGCACCCACCCCCCTGGGCGCGCCCTCCACCCTTGTGGGCCCCTCATGGCCCCCTGACGTACTTCTTCCGCCTATATATCTCCATATACCCTAAAAACATCGAGGCGCACAAATAGATCGGGAGTTCCGCCGCCAGAAGCCTCCGTAGCCACTGAAAGCCAATCTAGACCCGTTCCGGCACCCTGCCGGAGGGAGAATCCCTCTCCGGTGGCTATCTTCATCATCCCGGTGCTCTCCATGACGAGGAGGGAGTAGTTCTCCCTTGGGGCTGAGGGTATGTACCAGTAGCTATGTGTTTGATCTCTCTCTCTCTCTCTCTCTCTCTCTCGTGTTCTTGAGGTGATACGATCTTGATGTATCACGAGCTTTGCTATTATATTTGGATCCTATGATGTTTTCTCCCCCCTCTACTCTCTTGTAATGGATTGAGTTTCCCCTTTGAAGTTATCTTATCGGATTGAGTCTTTAAAGATTTGAGAACACTTGATGTATGTCTTGCCCTGCGTATCTGTGGTGACAATGGGATACCACGTGATTCACTTGATGTATGTTTTGGTGATCAACTTGCGGGTTCCTCCCATGAACCTATGCATAGGGGTTGGCACATGTTTTCGTCCTGATTCTCCGGTAGGAACTTTGGGGCACTCTTTGAGGTTCTATGTGTTGGTTAAATAGATGAATCTGAGATTGTGTGATGCATATCATATAATCATACCCACGGATACTTGAGGTGACATTGGAGTATCTAGGTGACATTAGGGTTTTGGTTGATTTGTGTCTTAAGGTGTTATTCTAGTACGAACTCTAGGGCTGTTTGTGACACTTATAGGAATAGCCCAACGGATTGATTGGAAAGAATAACTTTGAGGTGGTTTCGTACCCTACCACAATCTCTTCGTTCGTTCTCCGCTATTAGTGACTTTGGAGTGACTCTTTGTTGCATGTTGAGGGATAGTTATGTGATCCAATTATGTTAGTATTGTTGAGGGAACTTACACATTGCAATACTGTTTATGCTCACTTTTATCATTAGTTACCTTGCTGTTTTTATATTTTGAGATTACAAATACCTTTATCTACCATCCATATTGCACTTGTATCACCATCTCTTCGCTGAACTAGTGGACCTATACAATTTACCATTGTGTTGGGTGTGTTGGGGACACAAGAGACTCTTTGTTATTTGGTTGCAGGGTTGCTTGAGAGAGACCATCTTCATCCTACGCCTCCTACGGATTGATAAACCTTAGGTCATCCACTTGAGGGAAATTTTCTACTATCCTACAAACCTTTGCACTTGGAGGCCCAACAATGTCTACAAGAAGAAGGTTGTGTAGTAGACATCACCCTTCCTCCATTTCTAGCCTCTCTAATACCGCGCACCTTTTGCCGGTATCATACACCCACCATATACCTTCCTCAAAACAGCCACCATACCTACCTATCATGGCATTTCCATAGACATTCCAAGATATATTGCCATGCAACTTACTATTGGAAATATGCCCTAGAGGCAATAATAAATTAGTTATTATTATATTTCCTTGTTCATGATAATCGTTTATTATCCATGCTAGAATTGTATTGATAGGAAACTCAAATACATGTGTGGATACATAGACAACACCATGTCCCTAGTAAGCCTCTAGTTGACTAGCTCGTTGATCAATAGATGGTTACGGTTTACTGACCATGGACATTGGATGTCGTTGATAACGGGATCACATCATTAGGAGAATGATGTGATGGACAAAGACCCAATCCTAAGCCTAGCACAAATATCATGTAGTTCGTTCGCTAAAGCTTTTCTAATGTCAAGTATCATTTCCTTAGACCATGAGATTGTGCAACTCCCGGATACCGTAGGAGTGCTTTGGGTGTACCAAACGTCACAACGTAACTGGGTGACTATAAAGGTGCACTACGGGTATCTCCAAAAGTGTCTGTTGGGTTGGCACGAATCGAGACTGGGATTTGTCACTCCGTGTGGTGGAGAGGTATCTCTGGGCCCACTCGGTAGGACATCATCATAATGTGCACAATGTGATCAAGGAGTTGATCACGTGATGATGTGTTACGGAACGAGTAAAGAGACTTGCCGGTAACGAGATTGAACAAGGTATCAGGATACCGACGATCGAATCTCGGGCAAGTATCATACCGATAGACAAAGGGAATTGTATACGGGATTGATTAAGTCCTTGACATCGTGGTTCATCCGATGAGATCATCGTGGAACATGTGGGAGCCAACATGGGTATCCAGATCCCGCTGTTGGTTATTGACCGGAGAGTCATCTCGGTCATGTCTGCATGTCTCCCGAACCCGTAGGGTCTACACACTTAAGGTTCGGTGACGCTAGGGTTATAGAGATATTAGTATGCGGTAACCCAAAAGTTGTTCGGAGTCCCGGTTGAGATCCCGGACGTCACGAGGAGTTCCGGAATGGTCCGGAGGTAAAGAATAATATATAGGAAGTGCTATTTCGGCCATCGGGACAAGTTTCGGGGTCACCGGTATTGTACCGGGACCACCGGAAGGGTCCCGGGGGTCCACCGGGTGGGGCCACCTGCCCTGGGGGGCCACATGGGCTGTAGGGGGTGCGCCTTGGCCTACATGGGCCAAGGGCACCAGCCCCTAGAGGCCCATGCGCCAAAGGGACAAGAGGAGGGGAGAGTCCTAAAGGGGGAAGGCACCTCCGAGGTGCCTTGGGGAGGATGGACTCCTCCCCCCTTGGCCGCACCCTTCCTTGGAGGAAGGGGCAAGGCTGCGCCCTCCCCCTCTCCCTTGGCCCTATATATAGTGGGGGGAAGGGAGGGCAACCATACCTAAGCCCTGGCGCCTCCCTCTCCCTCCCATGACACATCTCCCTCCTCCCGCAGCGCTTGGCGAAGCCCTGTTGGAATCCCGCTACTTCCACCACCACGCTGTCGTGCTGCTAGATCTCCATCAACCTCTCCTTCCCCCTTGCTGGATCAAGAAGGAGGAGACGTCGCTGCTCCGTACGTGTGTTGAACGCGGAGGTGCCGTCCGTTCGGCGCTAGGATCATCGGTGATTTGGATCACGACGAGTACGGCTCCATCAACCCCGTTCTCTTGAACGCTTCCGCACGCGATCTACAAGGGTATGTAGATCCACTCCTCCCTCGTTGCTAGATGACTCCATAGATAGATCTTGGTGACACGTAGGAAAATTTTGAATTTATGCTACGTTCCCCAACAGTGGCATCATGAGCTAGGTCTATGCGTAGTTTCTATGCACGAGTAGAACACAAAGTAGTTGTGGGTGTTGATTTTGTTCAATATGCTTACCGTTACTAGTCCAATCTTGATTCGGCGGCATTGTGGGATGAAGCGGCCCGGACCGACCTTACACGTACTCTTACGTGAGACTGGTTCCACCGACTGACATGCACTAGTTGCATAAGGTGGCTAGCGGGTGTCTGTCTCTCCCACTTTAGTCGGATCGGATTCGATGAAAAGGGTCCTTATGAAGGGTAAATAGCAATTGGCATATCACGTTGTGGTCTTTGCGTAGGTAAGAAACGTTCTTGCTAGAAACCCATAGTAGCCACGTAAAACATGCAAACAACAATTAGAGGACGTCTAACTTGTTTTTGCAGGGTATGCTATGTGATGTGATATGGCCAAAAGGATGTGATGAATGATATATGTGGTGTATGAGATTGATCATGTTCTTGTAATAGGAATCACGACTTGCATGTCGATGAGTATGACAACCGGCAGGAGCCATAGGAGTTGTCTTAATTTATTTATGACCTGCGTGTCAACATAAACGTCATGTAATTACTTTACTTTATTGCTAACTGTTAGCCATAGTAGTAGAAGTAATAGTTGGCGAGACAACTTCATGAAGACACGATGATGGAGATCATGATGATGGAGATCATGGTGTCATGCCGGTGACAAGATGATCATGGAGCCCCGAAGATGGAGATCAAAAGGAGCAATATGATATTGGCCATATCATGTCACTATTTGATTGCATGTGATGTTTATCATGTTTATACATCTTATTTGCTTAGAACGACGGTAGTAAATAAGATGATCCCTCATTAAAATTTCAAGAAAGTGTTCCCCCTAACTGTGCACCGTTGCGGCAGTTCGTTGTTTCGAAGCACCACGTGATGATCGGGTGTGATAGATTCTAACGTTCACATACAACGGGTGTAAGACAGATTTACACACGCGAAACACTTAGGTTGACTTGACGAGCCTAGCATGTGTACAGACATGGCCTCGGAACACAGAAGACCGAAAGGTCGAGCATGAGTCGTATGGTAGATACGATCAACATGAAGATGTTCACCGATGTTGACTAGTCCGTCTCACGTGATGATCGGACACGGCCTAGTTAACTCGGATCATGTAATCACTTAGATGACTGGAGGGATGTCTATCTGAGTGGGAGTTCATAAGATGAACTTAATTATCCTGAACATAGTCAAAAGGTCTTCGCAAATTATGTCGTAGCTCACGCTTCAGTTCTACTGTTTAGATATGTTCCTAGAGAAAATTTAGTTGAAAGTTTATAGTAGTAATTATGCGGACTAGGTCTGTAAACTGAGGTTTGTCCTCATTACTTCATAGAAGGCTTATGTCCTTAATGCACCGCTCAGTGTGCTGAACCTCGAACATTGTCTATGGATGTTGCGAACATCTGACATACACATTTTGATAACTACGTGATAGTTCAGTTAAACGGCTTAGAGTTGAGGCACCAAAGACGTTTTGAAACGTCGCGAAACATATGAGATGTTTCGAGGGCTGAAATTGGGATTTCAGGCTCGTGCCCACGTTGTCAGGACCCCGACTCGATGTCACATCGATCTAGCCGGTAACACCTCATATCACTTTGCGGCCTCACGCACGGTATCCCCACGGGTGTCGTCTTACCTTTTCCCGGGACCGTTTGCGCCTTTTGGCTCACGTATATGATAGTGTCGCTAGCATCCATATGATAAGGAGCCCGGGCTGACATGACTAGTCGTAAACCCAAAGTGGCACAGACTTACAGGGACAGGCATCCATGACCCAGCTTCGAACGTGTCGGTCATCAGCAAGTGGGTCCGGGCTGTAGCACTGGGCTAACAGGACTCCGGTAAACCGGGCTGTAGCGGGCTAACAGGACTCCGGTACTCAAAGCGTGACATTTCCCCGAAGGGACAGACACAGGAACGAAGAAGGACACATGCCGGCCAGCCTAAGTGTTCCAGAGCAGTAGCAAGCTACCATGGCTCAGCGGTAACACTAGGAGACATTTCCCGGTAAGAGAGGCTACCAAAGATAAACGACTAGATAGTCAGATCCCACACATACCAAGCATTTCGATCATACACACAATATGCTCGATATGTGCAAATACAACGAAGCATCACAACATGACTCTATGACACAAGTACTTTATTTAAGGCTCAGGGAGCCATACATAACATACACAAAGGTACGGGTCTCACGACCCCACATACAAGTCATACAGTCATACAACCCAGCAGCGGAAGTAACTTGTCTGAGTACAGACAACTAGTAAAATAAAAGAGGCTTGGAAAGCCTAGCTATACTACGTGGTCCTTCACAAGCTCAGGGTCACCACCTGGGTCTTTAGCCTACTCGTTGATGTCAACGTCTACATAGAACCCATCAGAAGGGGTTGCAGCGTCTTCTGTAAAAAATGTAGATTATGGCAACATGAGTACAAAGGTACTCAGCAAGACTTACATCAGATCCTACATACATGCATAGTATCAAGAAGGGTTGGTGGAGTTATTGCAGCAAGCCAGCTTTGACTCTTGGCTAGACTATCCTACGATACTCCAACTTGAAATGGTTTTGCGCACACGAGTCTACTACTCACCACTTCAATACACTACCGAGGATCCACCTCCGTCTTCCTACGGAAGAGCCATCCTCGGCACTCACACTTATCCTGAGGCTTTTAGTAGTTTCCATTTACTTGTCTATGAACTGTATAGGCAACCAAGTAGTCCTTTACCGCGGACGCGGCTATTCGAATAGATCATGTTAACCCTGCAGGGGTGTACTTCTTCATACATGTTTCCACCACTTACCGTCGTTTACACGACATGTACTCGGCAACCTTCAAGCGGAAGCCCAACGTGGGTGTAGACCACGACCTACCTAAACACTTAAGCCTCTAGTCCAGGTTTATCGCCTATTCAGGTTCCATCCGCAGGGAGTCCGGCCGAGGTTTCCCATACGGCCCCGAACGATGTGAACAGGGTTCCCGAGATACCTAACGGGTATTCGGTACACCGTGCCACGTACCTACCGCATCACAGCCCACCCCTACGGTCAGCGCTGTCCACGGCCTCCAGTAGGCTACAAACACCAGAAACTACTTGCAACTCCTGGACGGAGAACTAGGGTGAATAAGAAGCCGAGAGGGTCCATTGGTTTCGGGCCCAATGCATGGTAGTAGCTGATTCTTAAATCACACATACAGATCTCAGTGCTTAAGGTCGGCTTCAATGAAACAACCCACCATGTACTCCTACATGGCCTCTCATCGATACCTTTACCAAAACGTGTTCACCACACCACTCTCATTACCGACATAATCATTTCACTCTATACCACATCGATCTAGCATGTAACACCTCATATCACTTTGCGGCCTCACGCACGGTATTCCCACGGGTGTCGCCTTACCTTTGCCCGGGACCGTTTGCGCCTTTTGGCACACGTATATGATAGCGTCGCTAGCATCCATATGATAAGGAGCCCGGGCTGACATGGCTAGTCGTAAACCCAAAGTGGCACAGACTTACAGGGACAGGCATCCATGACCCAGCATCGAACGTGTCGGTCATCAGCGAGTGAATCCAGGCTGTAGCACTGGGCTAGCAGGACTCCGGTAAACCGGGCTGTAGCGGGCTAACAGGACTCCGGTATTCATCGCGTGACATTTCCCCGAAGGGACAGACACAGGAACGAAGAAGGACACATGCCGGCCAGCCTAAGTGTTCCGGAGCAGTAGCAAGCTACCATGGCTCGGTGGAAACACTAGGAGACATTTCCCGGTAAGAGAGGCTACCAAGGATAAACAACTAGGTTGTCAAATCCCACACATACCAAGCATTTCAATAACATACACACAATATGCTCGATATGTGCAACTACAACATGGCAATACAACATGACTCTACGACTCAAATATTTTAATCAATAGGCTCCAAGGAGCGAGATATTACAAACAGGGGTCTCATGACCCAACAATCAGAACATACAAGTCAAAGCACAAGCGGAAGCTATCATGTCTGAGTACAGACATCTATAAATGAAAAGGGCTGAGAAGCCTGACTATTTATCAGATCCTGCCGAGGGCACAAGATCGTAGCTGAGGTATCAAGCTAAACGTCGAAGTCCACGCGGAACTACTAGTGAGACTGAAGTCTCTCTGCAAAACATAAAATGGGCAAACGTGACTACAAATGTACCCAGCAAGACTTACATCAGATCTATCTACATATGCCTCATTATCAACAAAGGGGATGGTGGAGTTTAACTGCAGCAAGCCAGCTTTGACTCGGTGGCTATCCTGAACTACGACTGCAAGTAACTCTTTGAGGTGGCGCACACGAGTCCACATATTCACCATATCAATACACCACTATGGATCCGCTCCCGTCTCCCTACGAGAACGCCATCCATAGCACTCACGCTTATCTTGCGTATTTTAGAGTATCCACTTTCACTTGTCTATGAACTGTACAAGGGGTCCACGTTTCCATATCCGAGGAATCCGGCTATTCGAATAGATGATGTTAACCCTGCAGGGGTGTACTTCTTCACACACGCTTTCGCCACTTATCGCCCTGTACACGTCATGTACCTCGGCAACCTTCAAGCGGAAGCCGGGCGAGGGAGTCGGCCACGACCTGACTAACCGAACAAGTCTCTAGTCTAGGTTTATCGCCTATTCGGGTTCCATCCGCAAGGAGATCCGGCCGGGGTGTCGCTCACGGCCCCAAACGATGTGTGTAGGGTTCCCAAGCCCACCAACCGGGTGCCACTTGGTACACCGTGCCACGGTGCCTAGTCTGTCCCAAGCCCACCTGTACCGGGTGCCACTTGGTAGACTACTAACACTACCTACAAACACCAGAAACTAGTTGCGACTCCTGGACAGAGATCAAGTTGATTAATAAGTCGAGAGAGCTTGGAGCGCCCGGAGCCCAATGTGTGGTAGTAACTGATCATGGATCACAAACACAGGACTCAGTTCCTGAGGACGGCTGCAATGAGACAACCCACCATGTACTCCTACATGGCCTCTCACCGCTACCTTTACCAAATCGTGTTCACACACTTAGCTCACACACAGTAGGACAGGTTCACACGCCTCTGATTCATCCCCGATGAATCAGACCTGACTCAACTCTAAGCAATAGCAGGCATGACAAACAAACATGAATGAGTAGGCACATCAGGGCTCAAACAACTCCTACTCATGCTAGTGGGTTTCATCTATTTACTGTGGCAATGACAGGTCATGCAAAGGATAAAGGGGTTCAGCTACCGCAGCAAGTAACAGATGAATCGGTGTTGTCCTAATGCAGTAAAAGAGAGCAGGAGCGAGAGAGTAGGATTGTATCGGAATGAACAAGGGGGTTTTGCTTGCCTGGCACTTTTGAAGATAACATTGAGTCTTCATCAGTGTCAACGATCACATCATCGGTATCACGTCTATCGAGAGGGGACAAATACCGGCAACACAGAAGGAAACACAATCAATGCAATGCACAATATGATGCATGATCATGACATAGCAAAATGAATGTGTTTTGGGCTAATGCATCTAGCAACAAGTTAAATGAAGTTGGTTTGAATACAAGATTCAAATTCAAACTCCATATGTGATTATTTAAATGCCCTTTAATTGATTTGTGCTAAACAGCAGCTATAAGTTGTTCTAACATGCATGAAAATGGTACAGATGGATTCCTTGAATTTTTCTGATAATTTTTCATATATAATTTATTTCATTTGGAGTTACGGTTAATTTTCTATGATTTATTGAAGTTTTAGCTATTTTCTGGAATTTTCTGATTATTTAGAATTAAAATAATTCCAGAAAATGAATTATGGCGTCAGCATGTCATCACCTTGACGTGAGCAGGTCAACAGGGCGCCTCCAGGTCAAACCTGACCAGTGGGGTCCACTGGTCAGTGACCCAGGGCTGTTTAGTGTCAATGGCAGGTGGGGCCGGGTCAAAGGCCACGTCAGCAGAGTCAATGCTGACGGGTGGGGCCACTGGATTAGTTAAAAACTAAACAGAAACTAATCTATGATTAATTAGCAGGTGGGGCCCTGCTGTCAGTGTCACAAAGCGGTGATTAGTGGCTAATTAAGCCAGCCACGTCACTGGCCACCGGAGTTCGGCCGGCGGCGACCCGGAACGCGGCGGAAGTTCACCGGGGTTGCGCTACGGGCGACGGCTGGACGCGCGAAGGGCACCAGAAGGTAGCCCGTGCCCGTGCGCACCTAGGGGGGCCAACGGGAGGTGCGGGGGTGGACGGAGTCCGCCGGAGTGGAGCCCGAGGCAGCGGCCGGAGCTCGGGTGGGTGCGGGGTTAGTGTTGTGGCTTGCAAACAAGCTAGCTGCCACGCTAGCGTTGCTCCACGGGTCGTTGCGAGTGCAACGGACGCACGCGCGGGGCCGTTTGGTCACCGGGGCTTCGCCGGCGACGAGTCCGTGCGGCGGAGCGTCTCGGCTCCGGTAGAGGGGGCGGCTAGAGCTCGAAATCGAACTTGGGGTTAGGGGGAAACGGAGCAGGGACTCACGGGGATCGCGCAGGGAGGGTCAGCGAGCTCGGGGGCGCGCCGGAGTGGCCGAATTCGACGGAGAACGGCGCCGGGGCCGAAGCTTGGGGATGATGACGATGGCGGCTGCTCGGGGCCCTTCTGGTCGCGTGAGACGTCGAGGAGGTCGAGGGAGGCACTGCGGAGCTCTGGGAGGCGTCGGGGAGGCGAGAGGGGGATGGTGGCCGCGGCGAACGGCGTCGGTGGCGACGGCTCCGTTCGGGTCCGAGGTGCGGAGCGAGAGGGAGAGCAGGAGAAGGGGATGAGCACGGGAGGGAGTTGAGAGAGGCCTGAGGGAGCCGCGTGGCATCTCCAGGGAGTAGCGGAGGCAAGCAGGGAGGCAGGAGGTGGCCGAGGCGGCATCGGCGCTCGCCACCGAGCTGCTTCGGTGCGAGGGGAGGAAGAAGACAAAGGGGAGGAGGTGGGCTGGGCCAGCGGGAGGAGCTGGGCCGGCTACAGGTAAGTGGCCCAGGTGGGCTGCAGGTAATGTTTCCCTCCCTCTCTCTGTTTTTCCTATTTTACCTCTGTTTTCTATTTTTCTGACATTTGTTTGATTTAACAAATATATTAAATCATTTAATTTTATTATGCCAATTTTTGTAGGGGCTAATGGTATTATTCCAGAGCTCTTTTATAATTGGCATAATTTTTGGACCATATTTCATATATATAGAAATATCTTTCCAATGCAAATATTTATCGAATTAATCCAAATGGCCAAATTAAATGTCCATGAGCTCCTAAAAATATTGTTTTGATTTTTATCTCTGTCCAATATTTTCAGAGGGCAACATGAGCATTTTCTTGGACCCTTTTGGGGAATTTTTTTATTTGGGTCATTTTCAACATGATTCTGAGGGTTCCACCAATCCTCATTTCAAATTTAAATGAAATTTAAACATGATGCACACATGAAGCTAGCCTAGAGCATTACCAGAAGCTAGGGATGTGACAACTACGCTGTCAGGACCCTGACTCGATGTCACATCGATCTAGCCGGTAACACTTCATATCACTTTGCGGCCTCACGCACGGTATTCCCACGGGTGTCGCCTTACCTTTGCCCGGGACCGTTTGCGCCTTTTGGCTCACGTATATGAAAGTGTCGCTAGCATCCATATGATAAAGAGCCCGGGCTGACATGACTAGTCGTAAACCCAAAGTGGCGCAGACTTACAGGGACAGGCATCCATGACCCAGCTTCGAACGTGTCGGTCATCAGCAAGTGGGTCCGGGCTGTAGCACTGGGCTAGCAGGACTCCAGTAAACCGGGCTGTAGCGGGCTAACAGGACTCCGGTACTCAAAGCGTGACATTTCCCCGAAGGGACAGACACAGGAACGAAGAAGGACACATGCCGGCCAGCCTAAGTGTTCCAGAGCAGTAGCAAGCTACCATGGCTCAGCGGTAACACTAGGAGACATTTCCCGGTAAGAGAGGCTACTAAAGATAAACAACTAGATAGTCAGATCCCACACATACCAAGAATTTCAATCATACACACAATATGCTCGATATGTGCAAATACAACGAAGCATCACAACATGACTCTATGACACAAATACTTTATTTAGGCTCAGGGAGCCATACATAACATACACCAAGGTACGGGTCTCACGACCCAACATACAAGTCATACAGTCATACAAACCAGCAGCGGAAGTAACTTGTCTGAGTACAGACAACTAGTAAAATAAAAGAGGCTTGGAAAGCCTAGCTATACTACGTGGTCCTTCACAAGCTCAGGGTCACCACCTGGGTCTTTAGCCTACTCGTTGATGTCAACGTCTACATAGAACCCATCAGAAGGGGTTGCAGCGTCTTCTGTAAAAAATGTAGATTATGGCAACATGAGTACAAAGGTACTCAGCAAGACTTACATCAGATCCTACATACATGCATAGTATCAAGAAGGGTTGGTGGAGTTATTGCAGCAAGCCAGCTTTGACTCTTGGCTAGACTATCCTACGATACTCCAACTTGAAATGGTTTTGCGCACACGAGTCTACTACTCACCACTTCAATACACTACCGAGGATCCACCTCCGTCTTCCTACGGAAGATCCATCCTCGGCACTCACACTTATCCTGAGGCTTTTAGTAGTTTCCATTTACTTGTCTATGAACTGTATAGGCAACCAAGTAGTCCTTTACCGCGGACGCGGCTATTCGAATAGATCATGTTAACCCTGCAGGGGTGTACTTCTTCATACATGTTTCCACCACTTAGCGTCTGCACACGATATGTGCTCGGCAGACTTCAAGCGAAAGCCGACGTGGGTGTAGACCACGACCTACCTAAACACTTAAGCCTCTAGTCCAGGTTTATCGCCTATTCAGGTTCCATCCGCAGGGAGTCCGGCCGAGGTTTCCCATACGGCCCCGAACGATGTGAACAGGGTTCCCGAGATACCTAACGGGTATTCGGTACACCGTGCCACGTACCTACCGCATCACAGCCCACCCCTACGGTCAGCGCTGTCCACGGCCTCCAGTAGGCTACAAACACCAGAAACTACTTGCAACTCCTGGACAGAGAGCTAGGGTGAATAAGAAGTCGAGCGGGGTCATATTTCAGGGCCCAATGCATGGTAGTAGCTGTATCTTAAATCACATATACAGATCTCAGTGCTTAAGGTCGGCTTCAATGAAACAACCCACCATGTACTCCTACATGGCCTCTCATCGATACCTTTACCAAATCGTGTTCACCACGCCATTCTCATTACCGACATAATCATTTCACTCTAGCCCATCACCCAGATGAACCAGACCTGACACGACTCTAAGCATAGCAGGCATAGCAAGGTAGGAACAACACATACATAGGGCTCAATCAACTCCTACACATGCTAGTGGGTTTCATCTAGTTACTGTGGCAATGACAGGTCATGCAGAGGAAATGGGTTCAACTACCGTAGCACACAGCAGTTTGAATCGCGTTGTCTTAATGCAGTAAAAGAGAGCAGGAGCGAGAACATGGGATTGTATCGATATGATCAAATGGTTGGTTGCTTGCCTGATGGTTCGATGCACTGATATGGTTCTTCGTTAGGGTAATCACGGTACTCCTCGGAGGCAGAACCTGTCGCAAAGGACATCGATACACAAGCATCACCAAACAATGTGCAACAATATGATGCATGCATGAAACATGGCAATATGAGTGTGTTGGGCTAATGCAACTAAAACCAGAAGGGTTTGAACAAATTTGAATCATAGATTCAAATTTCAAACTCAAACATGGTCTCTTTAAGTGCTTTTCCTTGTTCTGCTTGAAACATCAATTTAACTTGTTTGATCATGCATGAAAATAGTACAGATGGATAGATTGGATTTTTCTGATCATTTTTCATATATAATTTGTCCAATTTGGAGTTACAGAATAAAAGTTATGAATTTTTGAAGTTTAAATAATATTCTGGAATTTCCTGATTTAAATTAAATCCAGAAATTCAATTACTGCGTCAGCCTGACGTCAGTGTGACGTCAGTGGTCAACTGCGGCTGGCTGAAGTCAAACCTGACGTGTGGGGCCCACACGTCAGTGACAGGGGGGTTAAATAGGGTTAATTTAATCCTAATTACTAATTAGTGGCGCTGGGGCCCACTAGTCAGCGTCAGGGGGTCAACTAACAGTGGTCAAAGTGGGTCAAACCCACCGGCGACGTGACGCCGGCGAGGCCCGAGACGGCGGCGCGGTGCGGGATCACGCTACAGGGCACGGGCGAGGTCGTGCTTGGGCTCGTTGGATAGCTCTTGCTCTCGCGCGTCGAACGGTGGCCGTGGCTGGCCCTGGGGTGGCCGGAGTCGACGGCGGCGAGCTCGGCTGCGGCTGCCGGAGTTCGGGTGCGGTCGGGATCGACGTTGCAGGGGGTTTGGGGAGGCGTTAGTGCGTGCTGCGTGCTCCTGGTGAGGTGGGGAGCATGATAGTGCGCTCAGTTGGGTGCTACGGTGACCGTGGCCACGACGGCGACATCGCCGGCGGCGTGGAGCTCTCGGCCAAGGTGGGGCTAGGGCCTAGAGGTCGGGAGAGACCAGGGGAGAAGGGGGAAACGATCCGGGGGCTCACCACGGAGCTGCAGGGATGGTTAGCGGGCTCGGGGACGCGCTGGAGACGACGAATTCGACAGCGACGATGGTCGGAGCCCGATGAGGGGAACGGCGACGTGGCGGCGATGCAGGGCTTCCGGAGGACCGTGGAGCGGTGGGGAGGAAGAGGGGGTCGTGGCGGAGCTTCTGAGCTAGTCGGGGGAGCGAGGGGTGGCCGGAGACGGCTGCTGTGGCGAACGGCGGCGACGGTGGTGTTCGGCCGTGTGAGAGAGAGAGCGAGGGAGAGGAAGGGAGAGCCGGGGGAGAGTGAGAGAGAGCAGGGGGAGAGGCGTGGCGTCGTCCAGGGCATCGAGGCGAGGAGAGGGAGGGCAGGCAGGCAGGGAGAGAGGTGGCGTGGCGCGGTGGCGCGCGCGCGCGCCGGCCACACTCCCCTCCCTCTGTCGGGACGAAGACGACAGAGGAGGGAGGTGGGCTGGGCCGGCTGCTGGCTGGGCCAGCCAGCTGGCTGGGCCGCACAGTGGAGGAGCCCAGGTAAGCTCCTCCTGTTAATTACTTTCTGTTTTCTAATTTCTGACATTTGTTTTGATTTAAAAAAATATATTAAATCATTTATTTAACTTATGCCAATTTTTGCAGGAGCTATATATATTATTCCAGAGCTCCTTTATAAATGGCATAATATTTGGACATATATTAATATATATAATAATATATTTCCAATGCAAATAATTATGCATTAATTCCAAATGCCCAAAATAAATACCTGTGAGCTCTTAAAAATATTGGTTTGATTTTTATCTCTGTCCAATATTTTCAGAGAGCAACATGAGCATTTTCTTGGACCCTTTTGGAGAAATTTTTATTTGGGTCATTTTCAAAAATGATTCTGAGGGTTTCACAAATCCCCATTTCAACTTAAATGGAATTTTAAACATGATGCACACACTCTGATGCATGACTAGCTAGGGTGTGACACACGTCAAGAGGTATAAGACCTCCGACGATTTTCTTAGCCTGCAAACTAAGGGAGAAAAGCTCAATTGTTGAGCTTGTGCTCAGATTGTCTGAGTACAACAATCATTTGAATCGAGTGGGAGTTGATCTTCCAGATGAGACAGTGATGGTTCTCCATAGTCACTGCCACCAAGCTATTAGAGCTTCGTGATGAACTATAATATATCAGGGACACATATGATGATCCTTGAGATATTCGCGATGTTTGACACCACAAAAGTAGAAATCAAAAAGGAGCATCAATTGTTGATGGTTTGTGAAACCACTAGTTTCAAGGAGGGCAAGGGAAAAAGGGATGCTTCATGAAACGGCAAATCAGTTGCTGCTCTAGTGAAGAAACCCAAGGTTGAACCCAAACCCGAGACTGAGTGCTTCTGTAATAAGGGGAACAGCCACTGGAGCAGAATTACCCTAGATACTTGGTAGATGAGAAGGCTGGCAAGGTTGATAGAAGTATATTGGATATACATTGTGTTAATGTGTACTTTACTAGTACTCCTAGTAGCACCATGGTATTAGATACTGGTTCGGTTGCTAAGTGTTAGTAACTCGAAATAAAAGCTACGGAATAAACAGAGACTATCTAAAGGTGAGATGACGATATGTGTTGGAAGTATTTCCAAGGTTGATATGATCAAGCATCGCACGCTCCCTCTACCATCGAGATTGGTATTAAAACCTAAGTAATTGTTATTTGGTGTTTGCGTTGAGCATAGACATGATTGGATTATGTCTATCGCGATACGGTTATTCATTTAAGGAGAATAATGGTTACTCTGTTTATTTGAATAATACCTTCAATGGTCTTACACCTTAAATGAATGGTTTATTGAATCTCGATCGTAGTGATACACATGTTCATGCCAAAAGATATAAGATAGTACCACCTACTTGTGGCACTGCCACGTAAGTCATATCGGTATAAAACGCATGAAGAAGCTCCATGTTGATGGATCTTTGGACTCACTCATTTTTGAAAGGATTGAGACATGCGAACCATGTCTATTGGTGTATATGCATGAAGAAACTCCATGCAAATGGACCGTTTGGACTCACTTGATTTTGAATCACTTGAGACATGCAAATCATACCACATGGGCAAGATGACTGAAAGCCTTGTTTTCAGTAAAATGAAACTAGAAAGCAACTTGTTGGAAGTAATACATTTTGATGTGTGCAGTCCAATGAGTGCTGAGGCGTGTAGTGGACATCGTTATGTTCTTACTTCACAGATGGTTTGAGTAGATGTTGAGTACATTTACTTGATGAATCACGAGTTTGAATTATTGAAAGGTTCAAGTAATTTCAGGGTGAAGTTGAAAGATCGTCGTGACAAGAGGATAAAATATCTAAGATATGATCATAGAGATGAATATCTGAATTATGAGTTTGGCACAGAATTAAGACATTGTGGAAATTGTTTCACAACTAATGCAGCCTGGAACACCATAGTGTGATGGTGTGTCCGAACATCATAACTGCACCCTATTGGATATGATGCATACCATGATGTCTCTTATCGAATTACCACGATAGTTTATGGGTTAGGCATTAAAGACAACCACATTCACTTTAAATAGGGCACCACGTAATTCCGATGAGATGACACCATATGAACTATGGTTTAGAGAAACCTAAGCTGTCATTTCTTAAAAGTTTGGGGCTGCGACGCTTATGCGAAAAAGTTTCAGGCTGATAAGCTCGAACCCAAAGCGGATAAATGCATCTTCATAGGACACGCAAAAACAGTTGGGTATACCTCCTGTCTTAGATCCGAAAGCAATAAGGGATTGTTTCTAGAATCGGGTCTTTTCTCGAGGAAAAGTTTCTCTCGAAAGAATTGAGTGGGAGGATGGTGGAGACTTGATGAGGTTATTGAACCGTTTCTTCAACTAGTGTGTGGCAGGGCACAGGGAGTTGTTCCTGTGGCACCTACACCAATTGAAGTGGAAGCTTATGATAGTGATCATGAAACTTCAGATCAAGTCACTACCAAACCTCGTGGGATGACAAGGATGCATACTACTTCAGAGTGGTAAGTAATCCTGTCTTGGAAGTCATGTTGCTAGACAACAATGAACCTACGAGCTATGGAGAAGCGATGGTGGGCTCGGATTCTGATAAATGGCTCGAGGCCATAAAATCCAAGAGAGGATCCATGTATGGAAACAAAGTGTAGACTTTGACAGAACAGCTCGATGGTCGTGAGGCTGTTGAGTACAGATGGATTTTAAAAGGAAGACGGACAATGATGGTAAATGTCACCATTAAGAAAGCTCGACTTGTCGTTAAGAGGTTTTCCGACAAGTTCAAGGAGTTGACTACGATGAGACTTTCTCACTCGTAGCGATGCTAAGAGTCTGTTGGAGTTATATTAGCGATTACTGCATTATTTATGAAATCTTGCAGATAGGATGTCAGAAAACATTGTTTCCTCGACGATTTTCTTGAGGAAAGGTTGTATGTGATACAACCGGAAGGTTTTGTCAATCCTGAAAGATGCTAATAAGTATGCAAAGCTCCAGCAATCCTTCTGAGGACTGGAGTAAGCATCTCAGAGTTGGAATGTATGCTTTGATGAGATGATCAAAGATTTTGGGTTTATACAAAGTTTATGAGAAACTTGTATTTCCAAAGAAGTGAGTGGGAGCACTATAGAATTTCTGATGAATATATGTTGTTGACATATTGTTGATCGGAAATGACGTAGAATTTCTGGAAAGCATATAGGGTTATTTGGAAAGTGTTTTTCAATGGAAAGCCTGGATTAAGCTACTTGAACATTGAGCATCAAGATCTATAAGGATAGATCAAAACGCTTAATGGTACTTTCAAATGAGCACATACCTTGACATGATCTTGAAGGTGTTCAAGATGGATTAGTCAAAGAAGGAGTTCTTGCCTGAGTTGTAAGGTATGAAGTTAAGACTTAAAGCTCGACCACGGCAGAAGAAAGAGGAAGGACGAAGGTCGTCCCCTATGCTTTTGTCATAGGCTCTATACGGTATGCTATGTTGTGTGCCGCACCTGAAGTGTGCCTTGCCATGAGTCAGTCAAGGGGTACAAGAATGGTCCAAGAATGGATCACAGGACAGCGGTCAACGTTATCCTTAGTAACTAGTGGACTAAGGAATTTTCTCGATTATGGAGGTGGTAAAAGAGTTCGTCGTAAAGGGTTACGCCGATGCAAACTTTGACACTAATCCAGATTATTCTGAGTAGTAAAACTGGATTCGTATAGTAGAATAGTTATTTGGAATAGCTCCAAATGTAGCGTAGTAGTTGCATCTACAAGATGACATAGAAATTTGCGAAGTACATACGTGTCACATCCCTAGCTTACCCTGGCCATGGACTAGCTTGGTTGCTGCATCATGTTTAAATTCAAATGAAATTTGAACTGAGGAATTCAGAAGCCTCAAAACCCTAATTAAAAGAAGGGCAAGCACCCTTTAAATTGCATTCTGTGAATCCAAAATGCCCTAAAAATAGTTTTGTGAATTTTGGCAAGAGTTATATATCAAACCAAAATTCTGGAATATTTTTAAGGAATTATTTGGTCTCTGAATTTAAATCAATAATCTATTTGAATTTGGGGATATATTCATAATATATAATGAATATATTTTCAAATGCTTTGAAATGTTTTATGTACTTTTGGAATAGTCCAGAGAGGTAACATAAAATATTTCAGAATGTTTTGGCACCGTATGAAATTATTTTGGAATTGAAAACAGTGGCAAAAGATATAAAATAAAAAGGAAAACAGAACAGAAAAATTAAAAGGGACAGTACTTACCTGGCCTCACCCGTGCAGCCCACCAGAGCCGGCCCAGCTCCTGTGCTGGTCCAGCACTGTGCGGCCCAGCCCACCCCGGTCGCCACCGTCTTCAACCTCCTGCCAGTAGGCAGGAGGGCGTGTGCCCGACGCGCGCGCGCACGCTCCGGCCACCTCCTGCTTACCCGCTCGCCGCTGGAGGCACCCGAGGGCGCCACGCACTCCCCCTCGCCCCCTGCACCTCCCCTCTCTTCCCCTGGACTCCGTTCCCTCCTCTGCTTCCTCCCGCGCACACCACCGAGCGGAGCTCGCCGTCATCGTCGCCGTACCCATGGCCACCGGCCACCCCTAGCCTCGCCGATGCACCCAGGAGCTCCGCCTCGACCCCCTCTTCCTCCCCACCGTTCCACAGCCCTCCGGAAGCCCTGCATCGCCGCCATCACCGTCGTCTTCTACCTCGGACCCGCCGGCCATCTTCGTCAAATTCGTCGGCTCCGGTGCGTCTCCGAGCCCACTGAGCCACCCTGCTGCATCCCTGTGAGCTTGTCGTCGTTTCCCCTCACCTCTCTCTCTCTCGCGCACCCTGTAGCCGCCGCCCCACAAGCACCCGAAGCCGCCGTCCGCCATGGCCGGTGAGCTTCGTGCTCCCGGGGTCCTCCACCTGCGCTCGTTGCCTTCGAGTGCTCCTGACGACCCCAGTAATCCGTAGAGACCCTCAGCTGACCTCGCCGTGCCGTGTAACGCCGAACCCGAGCACGCCCGAGCTCCGGCCGCCGCTGCCAAGCTCGGGGCCGTCGTCTCCGGCCGCCCTAGCTGCTGCTGCTTGCTGAAACGGGCGCGGGTGAGCTCCAGCTCCCCGTAGCCGCTCTCCTCCGTCCATTTGGACACCGGAGGAGCGAACCCGAGCCCTCCGCCGCGCCTGTTGCCACCGGCGACGAACCGCCGGCGTGTTAAGCCCTGTTGACCAGGGGTTTGACCCCCCCTGGGTCATTTACATGTGGGCCCGGGGCCCTGCTAATTTAGTTTAGATGCTAAGTAAAATTTAGCTAACCCACTGACTCACTGACAGGTGGGCCCTACCCTTTAATTAACCCGGCTAACCATTTAGTTAAGTTAATTAAACTCTGTTAAATCACTGTGCAGCTGACATGTGGGTCCCATAGGTCAGATTTGACCTGGACAACGCCGTTGACTTGCTGACGTCACTGTGAAGTCATGCTGACGCAGTAATTCATTTCTGGATTTATTATTATTCAGAAATTTCAGAAAATAGCTAAAACTTCAATAAATCAGAGAAAATTAACCGTAACTCCAAATGAAATAAATTATATATGAAAAATTATCAGAAAAATTCAAGGAATCCATCTGTACCATTTTCATGCATGTTAGAACAACTTATCACTACTGTTTAGGACAAATGAAGTGAATGACATTTAAATAACCACATATGGAGTTTGAATTTGAATTTTATATTCAAACCAACTTCATTTAATCTGTTGCTAGTTGCATTAGCCCAAAACACATTCATATTGCCATGTCATGAGCATGCATCATATTGTGCATTGCATTGATTGTGTTCCTTTCTGTGTTGCCGGTATTTGTCCCCTCTCGATAGACGTGATACCGATGATGTGATCGTTGACACTGATGAAGACCCAATGTTATCTTCAGAAGTGCCAGGCAAGCAAAACCCCCTTGTTCATTCCGATAAAATCCCACTCTCTCGCTCCTGCTCTCTTTTTACTGCATTAGGACAACACCGAATCATCTGTTACATGCTGCGGTAGTTGAACCCCTTTATCCTCTGCATGACCTGTCATTGCCACAGTAAATAGATGAAACCCACTAGCATGAGTAGGAGTTGTTTGAGCCCTGTTGTGCCTACTCATTCATGCTTGTTTGTCATGCCTGCTACTGCTTAGAGTTGAGTCAGGTCTGATTCATCGGGGATGAATCAGAGGCGTGTGAACATGTCCTACCGTGTGTGAGCTAAGTGTGTGAACACGATTTGGTAATGGTAGCGGTGAGAGGCCATGTAGGAGTGCATGGTGGGTTGTCTCATTGCAGCCGTCCTCAGGAACTGAGTTCTGTGTTTGTGATCCATGATTCAGTTACTACCATACATTGGGCCCTGAAATATGACCCCGCTCGACTTCTTATTCACCCTAGCTCTCTGTCCAGGAGTTGCAAGTAGTTTCTGGTGTTTGTAGTATGCTGGAGGCCGTGGACAGCGCTGACCGTAGGGGTGGGCTGTGATGCGGTAGGCACGTGGCCGGGTAAACCGGGCGCCCGTTTGGTGTCACGGAACCCTGTTCACATCGTTTGGGGCTGTGAGCGAAACTCCGGCCGGATCTCCTCATGGATGGAACCCGAATAGGCGATAAACCTGGACTAGAGACTTGAGTGTTTAGGTAGGTCATGGTCTACACCCACGTCGGCTTTCGCTTGAAGTCTGTCGAGCACATGTCGTGTGCAGACGCTAAGTGGTGGAAACATGTATGAAGAAGTACACCCCTGCAGGGTTATCATCATCTATTCGAATAGCCGTGTCCGCGGAAAAGGACTTCTGGGTTGCTTATATCAGTTCATAGACAAGTGAAAGTGGATACTCTAAAATACGCAAGATAAGCGTGAGTGCTATGGATGGCGTTCTCGTAGGGAGACGGGAGCGGATCCATAGTGGTGTATTGATATGGTGAATATGTGGACTCGTGTGCGCCACCTCAAAAGTTATTTGCAGTCGTAGTTCAGGTTAGCCACTGAGTCAAAGCTGGCTTGCTGCAGTTAAACCCCACCATCCCTTTGTTGATAATGATGCATATGTAGATAGTTCTGATGTAAGTCTTGCTGGGTACATTTGTACTCACGTTTGCCTATTTTATGTTTTGCAGAGAGACTTCAGTCTCACTAGTATTTCCGCGTGGTCTTCGACGTTTAGCTTGATACCTCAGCTACGATCTTGTGCCCTCGGCAGGATCTGATAGATAGTCAGGCTTCTCAGCCTTTTTCATTTATAGTTGTCTGTACTCAGACATGATAGCTTCCGCTTGTGCTTTTACTTGTATGCTCTGAGTGTTGGGTCATGAGACCCATGTTTGTAATATCCCGCTCCTCGGAGCCTATTGAATAAACTACTTGAGTCGTAGAGTCATTTTGTGATGCCATGTTGTATTGCACATATCGAGCATATTGTGTGTATGTTATTGAAATGCTTGGTATGTGTGGGATCTGACCATCTAGTTGTTTATCTTTAGTAGCCTCTCTTACCGGGAAATGTCTCCTAGTGTTTCCACTGAGCCATGGTAGCTTGCTACTGCTCCGGAACACTTAGGCTGGCCGGCATGTGTCCTTCTTCGTTCCTGTGTCTGTCCCTTCGGGGAAATGTCACGCGGTGAATACCGGAGTCCTGTTAGCCCGCTACAGCCCGGTTCACCGGAGTCCTGCTAGCCCAGTGCTACAGCCTGGATTCACTCGCTGATGACCGACACGTTCGATGCTGGGTCATGGATGCCTGTCCCTGTAAGTCTGTGCCGCTTTGGGTTTACGACTAGCCATGTCAGCCCGGGCTCCTTATCATATGGGTGCTAGCGACACTGTCATATACGTGTGCCAAAAGGCGCAAACGGTCCCGGGCAAAGGTAAGGCGACACCCGTGGGAATACCGTGCGTGAGGCCGCAAAGTGATATGAGGTGTTACATGCTAGATCGATGTGGCATTGAGTCGGGGGCCTGACAGCGTTGGTATCAGAGCTTGACTGCCTGTAGGATTACCAAGCCAAACTGGTCGAAGTTGAGTCTAGAAATTCTTTAGTTATATAAGGGAATTGATTGTGGGATGGAACGTAAGGCTCTTTTTATTCCTTATACCTTATGCCCTTCTGATCTGAGTCATCTTCTCTTCTACGGGGATTAAGAACTAGGCTATCTCTTCTTTCTATTAGGATCACGTGTTACTTATCAGTAGACTTATAAGATTGTTGGATTTAAGTCTCAGTTCAGTTCCTACTACTTCCGTATGTTAATTGTTGATCTCGGAACCTTGATATTGTGCTTCTGAGTGGTTATGCCACCATTTTGTGAATGTCTCAAATCTTTTCTGAGCATTTACAGCCGTTATGCTCTCCGAGTCATCCCAGGTTTCTAAATAGTCCGATGCATTTGCAAATCCCTTCCTTCTGTTTCCGATGTTCCCATGGGCCAGATTAACCACACTAATCGGTGTGTTGAGGTAATTATTTCCTCGACATATATGTTGGAATTATTATTATGACCCTAAGTGCTTAGGGGATCATCTAGTGGTCTAGCCATGATTTGTGTCCTAGTGTGAAGATTCTGGCCTTTATTCTCGGAAGCATCCCGTGATGCTACTTAGTAGTAGGTATTCTACTCCTGGGCTCTGAACCCGAGATTCACTCTACCTACTTCATGTTGATAGTAATTGCTAGTGCCTTTAGGATATTAGTAACCTTTGCGATAGTCCTTGAAGTCCGTGGTATCTTCTTCTTCCAAATACCATGAACTACTTATGGCAGATGTTTATTGGATCAAAAAAAAATCATCACAATTAGAGTACTCTTGAGGAGTTCTCCATTCATAAATCGTGACTCTGCCAGTTCTACCTTTCTGCATGGGTTATCCGGAAGAAATATGTTGAACTTGGTTCGACATACTAATCTATGCATCCACAACTCAGAAAATTATATGTTCCTTTGAGTTGTTCTCTTTAGTTGCATTCTGACCCTCGTCTATCAATTGATAGTCAAGAGTATGCATGCATTCGTTCATCGATGTCTATTACTCTTGTGGTCCGTCAAGCCATTCTGTCCTGAATGACTTGGAGAAACAAACTCCAGTACCTCTTCCATATCCAGGATTGGGTCAAAGAAGTTGTGCTCCGCAGATCAAATTGCTAATCCAGCTTTTGGTTCTGTTCTACCTTGGAGTATTACCTTATTCTATATCGAGATTGTTATAGGAATTGCACACCATCCTATGAACTCTTGGTACAGTGATACCTCTCACCATCATTAGTCATTCCTCGGCCCTCGTGTTGATGCAACCGGAATACCGACAAATGAATTGTGATGTGTGAAATCAATACTGCTAGCAACTCTGTTGCTTGGTAGTTAAAGGATAATAATTTCATTCTTATTATGTTGGTTTTCGAATCATCCTTCTAAGACTGATCGTGCTACCTAGTCCTTATTCCGGTGCACCCTTCGATTGATGAGTTAGGATCTTGTCAAGTCCTCACTCATTTGATCATATCGTCTTGCCCTCAAAAGCAAGATTGTTCTCGAGCTTAGTAACATACCGGTGGTTCGTGACTTTCCAAATATCTTCTTGGAGGTGTTACCGGGTTGTCACCTGACCGCTATGTTGAGTTCGTGATCAAGTTGGTTTCTTGTGAACCACCTTCTCTCCAAGAATCGGTGTTAGATATCCCTGAGCTAGTTGGTTAAGCTAGACAACAACTTGGAGAGTTGGAAGATAAAAGCTTGTCTGACTTAGTTCGTTCCAAAGGGATATTCTTGTGTAGTGTGTGTTGAAGAAAGATGATATCTTCATCGATTGGTCCTTGTGATCAGTTGCTGGACCTATTGTCTTATCAATCCTTTGATTTGAGTGTGGGCTATCGTCAAATCAAATCAGTACCAACGATGCTCGTAATGTTGTCTTATTTCGTGGTTGATCCCTCGAGCATACACCATTATATCTTTTAGGTCTGACCAATGCTATCACTTGTTCACTTAACTATGGAATTCCTTTTAAAAGGAAACCCAGATGAATTGTTGTTGTGCCCATTGACAACATCCTTGTCTTCTCCATAATTTTGCTGAACATTAAGCTAGTGTTGGAAAATTTTGAAAGCATTTGCTCATGCTAGCTCATGAAGCATATGTTTGGATGAAGGTAGTGACTTCCTTTAATTCATGTGCATCTGATGCAAGTTGCCGCCGTGGATTCGAGAAAGTCAATGTTGCTTTCTTTGGAATCATTCCAAATCAGTCATGCACACGTGCGAAGAATGCTGTGGTTTGAAGACTTGCAACCTTCAATCTATATGTATCCCTAGCACACCAAGCCACTGATTGATTTGTTCAAGGAGAAGGAGTTCCTCCATAAGAGCTAATCCGGACTTATGAAAGAACTTCGATATCCTCGCTGATGGTTCCCAACCTGAACTCGGTAGTGTTTTATTATAAGACTACTTTGTGGTCATGCTTGTCTTGGACAACGTGTTCACATGTTTGTAGCAGAACCAGCTCATGTTTTGGAGCTTGCTATCGTAGTTCATCTTCCGAGAATCTCGCAACGTCATCTCGTCGATTTGTGTTGCAAACTTTCATTTTTCTTCCTAGACTCGATGAGTCTGGAATATCCTGACACCAACCAGATCTGAATCTCAGGCAGATATGATGGTTTGGAACATTTCCCAAGAACTATAATATTGGTCTCGCGATAACCGATAAAGTGGATGTCATGGCCAACACACCCAGCCGGAAGACCTGTTATTATAATATCTTGATTGATGAAGTTGGCCACCTTCCCATAAGGACTTCGTAGGATTTACTCTCTAGTTGTGCCTTATGATTTGTTGTGTTCCCGAAGTCCGACCTTTACTTGATGTTCTAGTTATCAAACCGTATCTATGAATGGGATACACTAGCACATCAAGGAGAACATTAGAAGCGGAGTGCTAAATGTCTCTCGGTCGATCATCCAGATTTTGTTCCTTGGCCTCGCTAAGGTGTAATCTGAGAAGGTGTTATCTTCCTTTGCATCTGCATCCTCCATCACCATTCATCATGGTAGTAAGTTGTGTTACCGGACCCTTGACACGGATGTTGGTAAAACCTTGATGAATATGGAAATGCTCAAGTTCTTGAGAGCACGCACAAGCACTACGTGTTATCATCGGCTCTAGCTGGGTTTGCTCTCAGTTCCCTCGGTTATGCTATAACCACTCCAACAGTGAATTCACTCTCTATTGTTGGGTTCTTCCCCAGTTACCAGAATCGTTCCCAGCATTTGCATTTTGTTCCCAGCTTGCACCACCAATGTCCCTTCCATTTCCGGTGATAAGTAAATTCATCCATTGCGTTGTCTTCAACAAGGTAATCCACATCATCCAAGTCCGAGTATGCCATTCTACTGACCCCCTTCAAATGATCGCTCGAGAATTGCCTTAGGCTGGTTTAAAGAGTTTCAATGATCTCTGAATCAAAAGTAATTCTTTTTGCCACTTAAGAGGTTATATCTTCGAGTCACCTCCTCTAAGGTGTATCATTATGGTGTCATGTCAACTTAACTCCTCGCTACGTTGACAATCGTTTACCACCTTCTTAGGTGTGGAATTATTGTCCACCTAGTGAACCTTCGTCATCCGTTTCTTCCACCCCTCTTGATGTGTATCTCGTGTCTCAACCCGAGAGATGGTTCTATGTCTCATTCCGGGAGTTAATCCTGAGTTGTTCGATCTTCGAGAAGATCGACCCTTCTAGAGTCTCCTTCTTCCCTCCATGTCATGTTGACAGGATTTCTCAGAGCAAGACTTCAAGACAATGATGGTGATCGAATCAACATTCCTATGAAGTGCACCCTGGATCGTGAAGATTGTACTAGTTTGTGTTTCCCCTTCACCTTACCCTACGCTTGAATCTCGAGACGAGATTCTTGTTTAGTGGGGGTGAGTTGTCACATCCCTAGCTTACCCTGGCCATGGACTAGCTTGGTTGCTGCATCATGTTTAAATTCAAATGAAATTTGAACTGAGGAATTCAGAAGCCTCAAAACCCTAATTAAAAGAAGGGCAAGCACCCTTTAAATTGCATTCTGTGAATCCAAAATGCCCTAAAAATAGTTTTGTGAATTTTGGCAAGAGTTATATATCAAACCAAAATTCTGGAATATTTTTAAGGAATTATTTGGTCTCTGAATTTAAATCAATAATCTATTTGAATTTGGGGATATATTCATAATATATAATGAATATATTTTCAAATGCTTTGAAATGTTTTATGTACTTTTGGAATAGTCCAGAGAGGTAACATAAAATATTTCAGAATGTTTTGGCACTGTATGAAATTATTTTGGAATTGAAAACAGTGGCAAAAGATATAAAATAAAAAGGAAAACAGAACAGAAAAATTAAAAGGGACAGTACTTACCTGGCCTCACCCGTGCAGCCCACCAGAGCCGGCCCAGCTCCTGTGCTGGTCCAGCACTGTGCGGCCCAGCCCACCCCGGTCGCCACCGTCTTCAACCTCCTGCCAGTAGGCAGGAGGGCGTGTGCCCGACGCGCGCGCGCACGCTCCGGCCACCTCCTGCTTACCCGCTCGCCGCTGGAGGCACCCGAGGGCGCCACGCACTCCCCCTCGCCCCCTGCACCTCCCCTCTCTTCCCCTGGACTCCGTTCCCTCCTCTGCTTCCTCCCGCGCACACCACCGAGCGGAGCTCGCCGTCATCGTCGCCGTACCCATGGCCACCGGCCACCCCTAGCCTCGCCGATGCACCCAGGAGCTCCGCCTCGACCCCCTCTTCCTCCCCACCGTTCCACAGCCCTCCAGAAGCCCTGCATCGCCGCCATCGCCGTCGTCTTCTACCTCGGACCCGCCGGCCATCTTCGTCAAATTCGTCGGCTCCGGTGCGTCTCCGAGCCCACTGAGCCACCCTGCTGCATCCCTGTGAGCTTGCCGTCGTTTCCCCTCACCTCTCTCTCTCTCGCGCACCCTGTAGCCGCCGCCCCACAAGCACCCGAAGCCGCCGTCCGCCATGGCCGGTGAGCTTCGTGCTCCCGGGGTCCTCCACCTGCGCTCGTTGCCTTCGAGTGCTCCTGACGACCCCAGTAATCCGTAGAGACCCTCAGCTGACCTCGCCGTGCCGTGTAACGCCGAACCCGAGCACGCCCGAGCTCCGGCCGCCGCTGCCAAGCTCGGGGCCGTCGTCTCCGCCCGCCCTAGCTGCTGCTGCTTGCTGAAACGGGCGCGGGTGAGCTCCAGCTCCCCGTAGCCGCTCTCCTCCGTCCATTTGGACGCCGGAGGAGCGAACCCGAGCCCTCCGCCGCGCCTGTTGCCACCGGCGACGAACCGCCGGCGTGTTAGGCCCTGTTGACCAGGGGTTTGACCCCCCCTGGGTCATTTACATGTGGGCCCGGGGCCCTGCTAATTTAGTTTAGATGCTAATTAAAATTTAGCTAACCCACTGACTCACTGACAGGTGGGCCCTACCCTTTAATTAACCCGGCTAACCATTTAGTTAAGTTAATTAAACTCTGTTAAATCACTGTGCAGCTGACATGTGGGTCCCATAGGTCAGATTTGACCTGGACAACGCCGTTGACTTGCTGACGTCACTGTGAAGTCATGCTGACGCAGTAATTCATTTCTGGATTTATTATTATTCAGAAATTTCAGAAAATAGCTAAAACTTCAATAAATCAGAGAAAATTAACCGTAACTCCAAATGAAATAAATTATATATGAAAAATTATCAGAAAAATTCAAGGAATCCATCTGTACCATTTTCATGCATGTTAGAACAACTTATCACTACTGTTTAGGACAAATGAAGTGAATGACATTTAAATAACCACATATGGAGTTTGAATTTGAATTTTATATTCAAACCAACTTCATTTAATCTGTTGCTAGTTGCATTAGCCCAAAACACATTCATATTGCCATGTCATGAGCATGCATCATATTGTGCATTGCATTGATTGTGTTCCTTTCTGTGTTGCCGGTATTTGTCCCCTCTCGATAGACGTGATACCGATGATGTGATCGTTGACACTGATGAAGACCCAATGTTATCTTCAGAAGTGCCAGGCAAGCAAAACCCCCTTGTTCATTCCGATAAAATCCCACTCTCTCGCTCCTGCTCTCTTTTTACTGCATTAGGACAACACCGAATCATCTGTTACATGCTGCGGTAGTTGAACCCCTTTATCCTCTGCATGACCTGTCATTGCCACAGTAAATAGATGAAACCCACTAGCATGAGTAGGAGTTGTTTGAGCCCTGTTGTGCCTACTCATTCATGCTTGTTTGTCATGCCTGCTACTGCTTAGAGTTGAGTCAGGTCTGATTCATCGGGGATGAATCAGAGGCGTGTGAACATGTCCTACCGTGTGTGAGCTAAGTGTGTGAACACGATTTGGTAAAGGTAGCGGTGAGAGGCCATGTAGGAGTGCATGGTGGGTTGTCTCATTGCAGCCGTCCTCAGGAACTGAGTTCTGTGTTTGTGATCCATGATTCAGTTACTACCATGCATTGGGCCCTGAAATATGACCCCGCTCGACTTCTTATTCACCCTAGCTCTCTGTCCAGGAGTTGCAAGTAGTTTCTGGTGTTTGTAGCTTACTGGAGGCCGTGGACAGCGCTGACCGTAGGGGTGGGCTGTGATGCGGTAGGTACGTGGCACGGTGTACCGGATGCCCGTTTGGTATCTCGGGAACCCTGTTCACATCGTTTGGGGCTGTGAGCGAAACTCCGGCCGGATCTCCTCATGGATGGAACCCGAATAGGCGATAAACCTAGACTAGAGACTTGAGTGTTTAGGTAGGTCGTGGTCTACACCCACGTCGGCTTTCGCTTGAAGTCTGCCGAGCACATGTCGTGTGCAGACGCTAAGTGGTGGAAACATGTATGAAGAAGTACACCCCTGCAGGGTTATCATCATCTATTCGAATAGCCGTGTCCGCGGAAAAGGACTTCTGGGTTGCTTATATCAGTTCATAGACAAGTGAAAGTGGATACTCTAAAATACGCAAGATAAGCGTGAGTGCTATGGATGGCGTTCTCGTAGGGAGACGGGAGCGGATCCATAGTGGTGTATTGATATGGTGAATATGTGGACTCGTGTGCGCCACCTCAAAAGTTATTTGCAGTCGTAGTTCAGGTTAGCCACTGAGTCAAAGCTGGCTTGCTGCAGTTAAACCCCACCATCCCTTTGTTGATAATGATGCATATGTAGATAGTTCTGATGTAAGTCTTGCTGGGTACATTTGTACTCATGTTTGCCTATTTTATGTTTTGCAGAGAGACTTCAGTCTCACTAGTATTTCCGCGTGGTCTTCGACGTTTAGCTTGATACCTCAGCTACGATCTTGTGCCCTCGGCAGGATCTGATAGATAGTCAGGCTTCTCAGCCTTTTTCATTTATAGTTGTCTGTACTCAGACATGATAGCTTCCGCTTGTGCTTTTACTTGTATGCTCTGAGTGTTGGGTCATGAGACCCATGTTTGTAATATCCCGCTCCTCGGAGCCTATTGAATAAACTACTTGAGTCGTAGAGTCATTTTGTGATGCCATGTTGTATTGCACATATCGAGCATATTGTGTGTATGTTATTGAAATGCTTGGTATGTGTGGGATCTGACCATCTAGTTGTTTATCTTTAGTAGCCTCTCTTACCGGGAAATGTCTCCTAGTGTTTCCACTGAGCCATGGTAGCTTGCTACTGCTCCGGAACACTTAGGCTGGCCGGCATGTGTCCTTCTTCGTTCCTGTGTCTGTCCCTTCGGGGAAATGTCACGCGGTGAATACCGGAGTCCTGTTAGCCCGCTACAGCCCGGTTCACCGGAGTCCTGCTAGCCCAGTGCTACAGCCTGGATTCACTCGCTGATGACCGACACGTTCGATGCTGGGTCATGGATGCCTGTCCCTGTAAGTCTGTGCCGCTTTGGGTTTACGACTAGCCATGTCAGCCCGGGCTCCTTATCATATGGGTGCTAGCGACACTGTCATATACGTGTGCCAAAAGGCGCAAACGGTCCCGGGCAAAGGTAAGGCGACACCCGTGGGAATACCGTGCGTGAGGCCGCAAAGTGATATGAGGTGTTACATGCTAGATCGATGTGGCATTGAGTCGGGGGCCTGACAATACGGATCTGAAAGATTCAGACCCGTTGACTATAACATCTCTCACAAGCATAACATTATCAAACCCAGAACTCATCGAGTGTTAATCACATGGTAATGTTAACTAGATTATTGACTCTAGTAAACTCTTGGGTGTTAGTCACATGGGGATGTGACCTTGAGTGTTAATCACATGGTGATGTGAACTAGATTATTGACTCTAGTGCAAGTGGAAGACTGTTGGAAATATGCCCTAGAGGCAATAATAAATTAGTTATTATTATATTTCCTTGTTCATGATAATCGTTTATTATCCATGCTAGAATTGTATTGATAGGAAACTCAGATACATGTGTGGATACATAGATAACACCATGTCCCTAGTAAGCCTCTAGTTGACTAGCTCGTTGATCAATAGATGGTTACGGTTTCCTGACCATGGACATTGGATGTCGTTGATAACGGGATCACATCATTAGGAGAATGATGTGATGGACAAAGACCCAATCCTAAGCCTAGCACAAAGATCATGTAGTTCGTTCGCTAAAGCTTTTCTAATGTCAAGTATCATTTCCTTAGACCATGAGATTGTGCAACTCCCGGATACCGTGGGAGTGCTTTGGGTGCACCAAACGTCACAACGTAACTGGGTGACTATAAAGGTGCACTACGGGTATCTCCAAAAGTGTCTGTTGGGTTGGCACGAATCAAGACTGGGATTTGTCACTCTGTGTGGCGGAGAGGTATCTCTGGGCCCACTCGGTAGGACATCATCATAATGTGCACAATGTGATCAAGGAGTTGATCACGGGATGATGTGTTACGGAACGAGTAAAGAGACTTGCCGGTAACGAGATTGAACAAGGTATCGGGATACCGACGATCGAATCTCGGGCAAGTATCGTACCGATAGACAAAGGGAATTGTATACGAGATTGATTAAGTCCTTGACATCGTGGTTCATCCGATGAGATCATCGTGGAACATGTGGGAGCCAACATGGGTATCCAGATCCCGTTGTTGGTTATGTCTGCATGTCTCCCGAACTCGTAGGGTCTACACACTTAAGGTTCGGTGATGCTAGGGTTATAGAGATATTAGTATGCGGTAACCCGAAAGTTGTTCGGAGTCCCGGATGAGATCCCGGACGTCACGAGGAGTTCTGTAATGGTCCGGAGGTAAAGAATTATATATAGGAAGTGCTATTTCGGCCATCGGGACAAGTTTCGGGGTCACCGGTATTGTACCGGGACCACCGGAAGGGTCCCGGGGGTCCACCGGGTGGGGCCACCTGCCCCCGGGGGCCACATGGGCTGTAGGGGGTGCTCCTTGGCCTACATGGGCCAAGGGCACCAGCCCCTAGAGGCCCATGCGCCAAAGGGACAAGAGGAGGGGAGAGTCCTAAAGGGGGAAGGCACCTCCGAGGTGCCTTGGGGAGGATGGACTCCTCCCCCTTGGCCGCACCCTTCCTTGGAGGAAGGGGCAAGGCTGCGCCCTCCCCCTCTCCCTTGGCCCTATATATAGTGGGGGGAAGGGAGGGCAACCATACCTAAGCCCTGGCGCCTCCCTCTCCCTCCCATGACACATCTCCCTCCTCCCGCAGCGCTTGGCGAAGCCCTGTTGGAATCCCGCTACTTCCACCACCACGCCGTCGTGCTGCTAGATCTCCATCAACCTCTCCTTCCCCCTTGCTGGATCAAGAAGGAGGAGACGTCGCTGCTCCGTACGTGTGTTGAACACGGAGGTGCCGTCCGTTCGGCGCTAGGATCATCGGTGATTTGGATCACGACGAGTACGGCTCCATCAACCCCGTTCTCTTGAACGCTTCCGCACGCGATCTACAAGGGTATGTAGATCCACTCCTCCCTCATTGCTAGATGACTCCATAGATAGATCTTGGTGACACGTAGGAAAATTTTGAATTTATGCTACGTTCCCCAACACTTACCACCGTTCCGTTTACTATGACATGCTCCATCATTGTCATATTGCTTCGCATGATCATGTAGTTGACATTGTAGTCATGGCAAAGCCACCATTCATAATTCTTTCATACATGTCACTCTTGATTCATTACATATCCCGGTACACCGCCGGAGGCATTCACATAGAGTCATATTTTGTTCTAAGTATTGTGTTGTAATTGTTGAGTTGTAAGTAAATAAAAAGGTGTGATGATCATCATTTTTAGAGCATTGTCCCAAGTGAGGAAAGGATGATGGAGACTATGATTCCCCCACAAGTCGGGATGAGACTCCGGACTAGATAAAAAAGGCCATAAAAAAGAGAAAGGGCCCAAATAAAAAAATGAGAGAAAAAGAGAGAAGGGACAATGCTACTATCCTTTTACCACACTTGTGCTTCAAAGTAGCACCAAGATCTTCATAGAGAGTCTCCTATGTTATCACTTTCATATACTAGTGGGAATTTTTCATTATAGAACTTGGCTTGTATATTCTAACGATGGGCTTCCTCAAAATGCCCTAGGTCTTCGTGAGCAAGCAAGTTGGATGCACACCCACTTAGTTCTTTTTGTTGAGCTTTCATACATTTATAGCTCTAGTGCGTCCGTTGCATGGCAATCCCTACTCACTCACATTGATATCTATTGATGGGCATCTTCATACCCCGTTGATACGCCTAGTTGATGTGAGACTATCTTCTCCACAACCACCATTCTATTCCACCTATAGTGCTATGTCCATGGCTCACGCTCATGTATTGCGTGAAGATTGAAAAAGTTTGAGAACACCAAAAGTATGAAACAATTGCTTGGCTTGTCATCGGGGTTGTGCATGATTTAAATACTTTGTGTGGTGAAGATGGAGCATAGCCATACTATATGATTTTGTAGGGATAACTTTCTTTGGCCATGTTATTTTTAAGAGACATAATTGCTTAGTTAGTATGCTCGAAGTATTATTATTTCTATGTCAATATTGAACTTTTGTCTTGAATCTTTCAGATCTGAATATTCATACCACAATTAAGAATAATTACATTGAAATTATGCCAAGTAGCATTCCACATCAAAAAATCTGTTTTCATCTTTTACCTACTCGAGGACGAGTAGGAATTAAGCTTGGGATGCTTGATACATCTCCAACGTATCTATAATTTTTCAATTGTTTCATGCTATATTATATCCTGTTTTGGACATTATTGGGCTTTATTATACACTTTTATATTATTTTTAGGACTAACCTATTAACCGGAGGCCCAGCCCAGAATTGTTGTTTTTTGCCTATTTTAGGGTTTCGCAGAAAAAGAATATCAAACGGAGTCCAAACAGAATGAAACCTTTTGGAACGTGATTTTCGGAACAACATGATCCAGAGGACTTGGACCCTACGTCAAGCAATCAACCAGGAAGGCACGAGGTAGGGGGCGCGCCTACCCCCCCCCCCCCCAAGCACGCCCTCCACCCTCGTGGGGCCCATGTTGCTCCACCGACGTACTCCTTCCTCCTATATATACCTATGTACCCCCAAACTACCAGATACGGAGCCAAAACCCTAATTCCACCGCCGTAACTTTCTGTATCCATGAGATCCCATCTTGGGGCCTTTTCCAGAGCTCCACCAGAGGGGGGTATCGATCACGGAGGGCTTCTACATCAACACCATAGCCTCTCCGATGAAGTGTGAGTAGTTTACTTCAGACCTACGGGTCCATAGTTATTAGCTAGATGGCTTCTTGTCTCTTTTTGGATCTCAATACAAAGTTCTCCCCCTCTCTTGTGGAGATCTATTCGATGTAATCTTCTTTTGCGGTGTGTTTGTTGAGACCAATGAATTATGGGTTTATGATCAAGTTTAACTATGAACAATATTTGAATCTTCTCTGAATTCTTTTATGTATAATTGGTTATCTTTGCAAGTCTCTTCGAATTATCAGTTTGGTTTGGCCTACTAGATTGATCTTTCTTGCAATGGGAGAAGTGCTTAGCTTTGGGTTCAATCTTGCGGTGTCCTTTCCCAGTGACAGTAGGGGTAGCAAGGCACGTATTATATTGTTGCCATCGAGGATAAAAAGGATGGGGTTTATATCATATTCCATGAGTTTATCCCTCTACATCATGTCATCTTGCTTAAAGCGTTACTCTGTTCTCTTGAACTTAATACTCTAGATGCATGCTGGATAGCAGTCGATGTGTGGACTAATAGTAGTAGATGCAGGCAGGAGTCGGTCTACTTGTCTCGAACGTGATGCCTATATACATGATCATACCTAGATATTCTCATAACTATGCTCAATTCTGTCAATTGCTCAATAGTAATTTGTTCACCCACCGTAATACTTATGCTCTCGAGAGAAGCCTCTAGTGAAACCTATGGCCCCCGGGTCTATTTTCCATCATATTAATCTTCCAATACTTATTTATTTCCTTTTCCATTTATTTTACTTGAATCTTTATTTCTCTTTATCATAAAAATACCAAAAATATTATCTTATCATATCTATCATATTTCACTCTCGTAGGTGACCGTGAAGGGATTGACAACCCCTTTATCGCGTTGGTTGCGAGGAGTTCACTTGTTTGTGTAGGTGCGAGGGACTCGTGCGTGGCCTCCTACTGGATTGATACCTTGGTTATCAAAAACTGAGGGAAATACTTACACTTCTCTGTGATGTCTACTACACAACCTTCTTCTTGTAGACGTTGTTGGGCCTCCAAGTGCAGAGGTTTGTAGGACAGTAGCAAATTTCCCTCAAGTGGATGACATAAGGTTTATCAATCCGTGGGAGGCGTAGGATGAAGATGGTCTCTCTCAAACAACCCTGCAACCAAATAACAGAGAGTCTCTTGTGTCCCCAACACACCCAATACAATGGTAAATTGTATAGGTGCACTAGTTCAGCGAAGAGATTGTGATACAAGTGCAATATGGATGGTAGATATATGTTTTTGTAATCTGAAAATATAAAAACAGCAAGGTAACTAATGATAAAAGTGAGCACAAACGGTATTGCAATGCTAGGAAACAAGGCCTAGGGTTCATACTTTCACTAGTGCAAGTTCTCTCAACAATAACAACATAATTGGATCACATAACTATCCCTCAACATGCAACGAAGAGTCACTCCAAAGTCACTAATAGCGGAGAACAAACGAAGAGATTATGGTAGGGTACGAAACCACCTCAAAGTTATTCTTTCTGATCTATCCATTCAAGAGTCCGTAGTAAAATAACATGAAGCTATTCTTTCCATTCTATCTATCCTAGAGTTCATACTAGAATAACACCTTAAGACACAAATCAATCAAAACCCTAATGTCACCTAGATACTCCAATGTCACCTGAAGTATCCGCGGGTATGATTAAAGGATATGTATCACACAATCTCAGATTCATCTATTCAAACCAACACAAAGTACGCTAAAGAGTGCCCCAAAGTTTCTACCAGAGAGTCAAGACGAAAACGTGTGCCAACCCCTATGCATAGGTTCATGGGCGGAACCCGCAATTTGATCACCAAAACATACATCAAGTGGATCAATAGAATACCCCATTGTCACCACGGGTATCCCACGCAAGACATACATCAAGTGTTCTCAAATCCTTAAAGACTCAATCCGATAAGATAACTTCAAAGGGAAAACTCAATCCATTACAAGAGAGTAGAGAGGGAGAAACATCATAAGATCCAACTATAATAGCAAAGCTCGCGATACATCGAGATCGTAACACCTCAAGAACACGAGAGAGAGAGAGGGAGAGAGACAGATCAAACACATAGCTACTGGTACATACCCTCATACCCAAGGGAGAACTACTCCCTCCTCGTCATGGAGAGCAGCGAGATGATGAAGATGGCCACCGGAGAGGGATTTCCCCCTCCCGCAGGGTGCCGGAACGGGTCTAGATTGGTTTTCGGTGCCTACGGAGGCTTCTGGCGGCAAAACTCCCGATCTATTATGCTCCTCAAAGTTTTTAGGGTATATGGGTATATATGGGAGGAATAAGTACGTCGGTGGACCTCCGGGCTGTCCATGAGGCAGGGGGCGCGCCCAGGGGGGTGGGCGCGCCCCCCACCTCGTGGGCAGCCCGGGACTCTCCTGGTCCATCTCTGATACTCCGTGGGCTTCTTCTGGTCCAAAAATAAGTTTCGTGAAGTTTCAGGTCAATTGGACTCCTTTTGATTTTCCTTTTCTGCGATACTCTAAAACAAGGAAAAAACAGAAACTGGTACTGGGCTCTAGGTTAATAGGTTAGTCCCAAAAATAATATAAAATAGCATATAAATGCATATAAAACATCCAAGGTTGGTAATATAATATCATGGAACAATCAAAAATTATAGATACATTGGAGACGTATCAGCATCCCCAAGCTTAATTCTTGGTCGTCCTCGAGTAGGTAAATGATAAAAACAGAATTTTTGATGTGGAATGAAACCTAACATATTTATCCATGTAGTTCTCTTTATTGTGGCAAGAATGTTCCGATCCATAAGATTCAAGACAAAAGTTTAGTATTGACATAAAAATAATAATACTTCAAGCATACTAACCAAGTAATCATGTCTTCTCAAAATAACATGGCCAAAGAAAGCTACCCCTACAAAATCATATAGTCTGGCTATGCTCTATCTTCACCACACAAAATATTTAAATCATGCACAACCCCGATGACAAGCCAAGCAATTGTTTCATACTTTTGATGTTCTCAAACTTTTTCAATCTTCATGCAATACATGAGCGCAAGCCATGGACATAGCACTATAGGTGGAATAGAATGGTGGTTGTGGAGAAGACAAAAAGGAGAAGATAGTCTCACATCAACTAGGCGTATCAACGGGCTATGGAGATGCCCATCAATAGATATCAATGTGAGTGAGTAGGGATTGCCATGCAACGGATGCACTAGAGCTATAAATGTATGAAAGCTCAACAAAAGAAACTAGTGGGTGTGCATCCAACTTGCTTGCTCACGAAGACCTAGGGCATTTTGAGGAAGCCCATCATTGGAACATACAAGCCAAGTTCTATAATGAAAGATTCCCACTAGTATATGAAAGTGACAACATAGGAGACTCTCTATCATGAATATCATGGTGCTACTTTGAAGCACAAGTGTGGTAAAAGGATAGTAGCATACTCCCTTCTCTCTTTTTCTCTCATTTTTTTTATTTTTTTATTTGGGCCTTCTCTTTTTTTATGAACTCTTTTTTTATTTGGGTTTCTTTGGCCTCTTTATTTTCGTTCGGAGTCTCATACTGACTTGTGGGGGAATCATAGTCTCCATCATCCTTTCCTCACTGGGACAATGCTCTAATAATGATGATCATCACACTTTTATTTTCTTACAACTCAATACTTAGGACAAGATATGACTCTATATGAATGCCTCCGGCGGTGTACCGGGATGTGCAATGACTCATGAGTGACATGTATGAAAGAATTATGAACGGTGGATTTGCTACAAATACGATGTCAACTACATGATCATGCAAAGCAGTATGACAATGATGAAGCGTGTCATAATAACGGAACAGTGGAAAGTTGCATGGCAATACATCTCGGAATGGCTATGGAAATGCCATAATAGGTAGGTATGGTGGTTGCTTTGAGGAGGATATATGGTGGGTTTATGGTACCGGCGAAAATTGCGCGGTACTAGAGAGGCTAGCAATGGTGGAAGGGTGAGAGTGCGTATAATCCATATGGACTCAACATTAGTCATAAAGAACTCACATACTTATTGCAAAAGTCTATTAGTTATTGAAACAAAGTACTACGCGCATGCTCCTAGGGGGATAGATTGGTAGGAAAAGACCATCGCTCGTCCCCGACCACCACTCATAAGGAAGACAATCAATAAATAAATCATGCTCTGACTTCATCACATAACGGTTCACCATACGTGCATGTTATGGGAATCACAAACTTTAACACAAGTATTTCTCAAATTCACAACTACTCAACTAGCATGACTCTAATATCACCATCTTCATATCTCAAAACAATCATCAAGTATCAAACTTCTCATAATATTCAATGCACTTTATATGAAAGTTTTTATTATATCCCTCTTGGACGCCCATCATATTAGGAATAAATTCATAACCAAAGCAAATTACCGTGCTGTTCTAAAGACTCTCAAAATAATATAAGTGAAGCACGAGATTTCATCTATTTCTTCAAAATAAAACCACCACCGTGCTCTAGAAAGATATAAGTGAAGCACTAGAGCAAATGACAAACTACTCCAAAAGATATAAGTGAAGATCAACGAGTAGTTGAATAATTATGCAACTATGTGAAGACTCTCCTATTTAATAATTTCAGGTCTTGATATTTTATGCAAACAACAAGCAAAACAAAATAAAATGACATTCTAAGAATGGCAAACATCATGTGAAGGAGCAAAAACTTAGGATCAACCGAAACTAACCGATAGTTGTTGAAGAAGAAAGTTGGGATGCCAACCGGGGCATCCCCAAGCTTAGACGCTTGAGAGTTCTTGAAATATTATCTTGCGATGCCTTGGGCATCCCCAACTTGAGATTTTGTGTCTCCTTAATTCCTCTCATATCACGGTCTCCCTAAATCTCAAAAGCTTCATCCACACAAAACTCAACAAGGACTCGTGAGATAAGTTAGTATAAACCAATGCAAAAACCTTACCATGCTCTACTGTAGCAAATCACTAAAATTATTATTCAACATTGCATACTAAATTCCTCTGCATATTTAATAGTCCTATCCTCAAATATAATCATTAAAGAAGCAAACATATGCAAACAATGCAAAAATAACAGCAATCTGCCTAAACAGGTCAGTCTGTAAATAGTGCAGCAAGATCCATACTTCCCTACCTCCAAAAATAATGAAAGAAAATTCACACTGTAGTAAATTTATCAGATCTTAATATGCAAAAGGTTTCAACATATTATCACATTCTGACTTTTCTAGGGAATTATTGCAACAGCGGTAAACTTTCTGTTTTCAAACAGCAACATGAAGACTTATAAAATAGGCATAGTAAAGGCTATCAATGCCACTTCTATTGAAATAAAAGATGAAAAACATTGTTCTAAATAACAGCAAGAAAATCCTAACAAAATAAATTGATGCTCCAAGCAAAACACATATCATGTGGTGAATAAAAATATAGCTCCAAGTAAAGTTACCGATGAACGAAGACGAAAGAGGAGATGCCTTCCGGGGCATCCCCAAGCTTAGGCTCTTGGTTGTCCTTGTATATTGCCTTGGGGTGCCTTGGTCATCCCCAAGCTTAGGCTCTTGCCACTCCTTATTCCATAGTCCATCGAATCTTTACCCAAAACTTGAAAACTTCACAACACAAAACTTAACAGAAAACTCGTAAGCTCCGTTAGCGAAAGAAAACAAAACACCACTTCAAGGAACTGTGATGAACTCATTATTTATTTATATTGGTGTTAAACCTACTGTATTACAACTTCTCTATGGTTTATAAACTCTTTTACTAGCCATAGATTCATCAAAATAAGCAAACAACACATGAAAAATAGAATCTGTCAAAAACAGAACAGTCTTTAGTAATCTGTAACTAACGCTGGAACCCCAAAAATTCTAAAATAAATTGATGGACGTGAGGAATTTATATATTAATCATCTGAAAAAAGAATTAACTTAATAGCACTCTCCAATAAAAAATGGAAGCAATTCTCGTGAGCGCTAAAGTTTATGTTTTTTACAGCATGATCGCAAAGACTTTCCCCAAGTCTTCCCAAAGGTTCTACTTGGCACAAACACTAATTAAAACATTAAACCACATCTAAACAGAGGCTATATGAATTATTTATTACTAAACAAGAGCAAAAAGCAAGGAATAAAAATAAAATTGGGTTGCCTCCCAACAAGCGCTATCGTTTAATGCCGCTAGCTAGGCATGATGATTTCAACGATGCTCACATAAAAGATAAGAATTGTAACATAAAGAGAGCATCTTGAAGAATATGACTAGCACATTTGAGTCTAACCCACTTCCTATGCATAGTGATTTTGTGATCAAACAACTTATGGGAACAATAATCAACTAGCATAGGAGGGCAAAACAAGCATAACTTCAAGATTTTAAGTACATAGAGAGGAAACTTGATATTATTGCAACTCCTACAAGCATATATTCCTCCCTCATAATAATTTTCAGTAGCATCATGAATGAATTCAACAATATAACCAGCACCTAAAGCATTTTTTTCATGTTCTACACACATAGAAATTTTATTACTCTCCACATAAACAAATTTCTTCTCGTGAATAGTAGTGGGAGCAAAATCAACAAAATAACTATCATGTGAGACATAATCCAATTGAAAATTAAAATCAATATGACAAGTTTCATGGTTATCATTATTCTTTATAGCATACAAGTCATCACAATAATCATCATAGATAGCAACTTCGTTCTCATAATCAATTGGAACCTCTTCTGAAATAGTGGAATCATTACTAAACATAGTCATGACCTATCCAAATACACTTTCATCAATATAATCATCATAAATAGGAGGCATGCTTTCATCATAATACATTTTCTCATCAAAACTTGGGGGACAAAAATAGCATCTTCATCAAACATAGCTTCCCCAAGCTTGTGGCTCTGCATATCATTAGCATCATGGATATTCAAGGAATTCATACTAACAACATTGCAATCATGCTCATCATTCAAAGATTTAGTGCCAAACATTTTAAAGCATTCTTCTTCTAACACTTGGAGCACAATTATCCTTTCCATCATACTCGTGAAAGATATTAAAAAGATGAAGCGTATGAGGCAAACTCAATTCCATATTTTTTTAGTTTTCTTTTATAAACTAAACTAGTGCTAAAACAAGAAACAAAAAGATTCGATTGCAAGATCTAAAGATATACCTTCAAGCGCTAACCTCCCCGGCAATGGCGCCAGAAAAGAGCTTGATGTCTACTACACAACCTTCTTCTTGTAGACGTTGTAGGGCCTTCAAGTGCAGAGGTTTGTAGCACAATAGCAAATTTCCCTCAAGTGGATGACCTAACGTTTATCAATCCGTGGGAGGCGTAGGATGAAGATGGTCTCTCTCAAACAACCCTGCAACCAAATAACAGAGAGTCTATTGTGTCCCCAACACACCCAATACAATGGTAAATTGTATAGGTGCACTAGTTCGTCGAAGAGATGGTGATGCAAGTGCAATATGGATGGTAGATATATGTTTTTGTAATCTGAAAATATAAAAACAGCAAGGTAACTAATGATAAAAGTGAGCACAAACGGTATTGCAATGCTAGGAAACAAGGCCTAGGGTTCATACTTTCACTAGTGCAAGTTCTCTCAACAATAATAACATAATTGGATCACATAACTATCCCTCAACATGCAACGAAGAGTCACTCCAAAGTCACTAATAGCGGAGAACAAACGAAGAGATTATGGTAGGGTACGAAACCACCTCAAAGTTATTCTTTCCGATCGATCTATTCGAGAGTCCGTAGTAAAATAACATGAAGCTATTCTTTCCGTTCAATCTATCCTAGAGTTCGTACTAGAATAACATCTTAAGACACAAATCAATCAAAACCCTAATGTAACCTAGATACTCCAATGTCACCTCAAGTATCTGCGGGTATGATTATACGATATGCATCACACAATCTCAGATTCATCTATTCAAACCAACACAAAGTACTTCAAAGAGTGCCCCAAAGTTTCTACCGGAGAGTCAAGACGAAAACGTGTGCCAACCCCTATGCATAGGTTCATGGGCGGAACCCGCAAGTTGATCACCAAAACATACATCAAGTGGATCAATAGAATACCCCATTGTCACCACGGGTATCCCACGCAAGACATACATCAAGGGTTCTCAAATCCTTAAAGACTCAATCCGATAAGATAACTTCAAAGGAAAAACTCAATCCATTACAAGAGAGTAGAGAGGGAGAAACATCATAAGATCCAACTATAATAGCAAAGCTCGCGATACATCAAGATTGTAACACCTCAAGAACACGAGAGAGAGAGAGAGAGAGAGAGAGAGAGAGAGAGATCAAACACATAGCTACTGGTACATACCCTTAGCCCCGAGGGAAAACTACTCCCTCCTCGTCATGGAGAGCACCGGGATGATGAAAATGGCCACCGGAGATGGATTTCCCCCTCCGGCAGGGTGCCGGAACGGGTCTAGATTGGTTTTCGATGGCTACGGAGGCTTCTGGCGGCGAAACTCCCGATCTATTCTACTCCTCGAAGTTTTTAGGGTATATGGGTATATATGGGAGGAAGAAGTACGTCGGTGGACCTCCGGGCTATCCACGAGGCAGGGGGCGCGCCCAAGGGGGTGGGCGCACCCCCACCCTCGTGGGCAGCCCGAGACTCTCCTGGTCTATCTCCGATACTCCGTGGGCTTCTTCTGGTCCAAAAAAAAAGTTCTGTAAAGTTTCAGGTCAATTGGACTCTGTTTGATTTTCCTTTTCTACGATACTCTAAAACAAGGAAAAAACCGAAACTAGCACTGGGCTCTAGGTTAATAGGTTAGTCCCAAAAATCATATAAAATAGCATATAAATGCATATAAAACATCCAAGGTTGATAATATAATAGCTTGGAACAATAAAAAATTATAGATATGTTGGAGACGTATCACTCTGCTGCATCACCCTTTCCTCTTCAAGGGAAAACCAACGCAATGCTCAAGAGGTAGCAGAGACTGGCGGTAGCTCTGGATCTAGAGCATCGCTGCATCTCGGACACTAGAGCTGGACCCTCCCGGCCCGCGTGCAACGACGCCAGGGCAACACAATCTGCATCGGCCCCGCATCGTCTCCTTCCCCCACCTGCCACTTGTCCATGCGGGCAGTGGTGGCTGCTGGTGCCCGCGCCGCCTGTCCGCACAGGCACTCCAAAATCACAGGCGCGCGTCGCTCACTGCGAGAGGTAGCATGCACGGGAGAGGGACGCGGTGGAGGAGTTCGCGTGCCGCCGCTGCGGGTTTGGATCGGGTTGAACAATATCAAACCCATATCCATATCCATGAAGACAGTCTTTGCCTGCCCATGAAAAAAATCCACGGGTGAAAAATGGTGTCCATGTCCAAACCCGATGGATATTCATACCCACTGGATATCCATTGGCTCATCTCAAGACATATAAATAAGACATAAGACAATGTTAATATAGGATCTTCCATTTTTCACCTCGTGGCAAGCTAGGCTTCATTTATTGTAAACATCAACTTATGGTAAATCAGCATCCAGTAACAACCTAATATCATTTTGTATCTTTCTAAAATATGAGAATGATGAGTCATTTAACGAGGAGATAAAAATAAGGGAAGGAGTGCTAGAATATGTTACTGGGGATTGAATGTCAACTAGGGATTGTGCAATTTCTTTTGCATGTTTTACATAACAAAGTGTAAAATTACAGTGGGACATGTGACTGTGGTGTAGGGATAGCAGAGTTTTGCCCATTAATGCATACTATCGGGTCGGGTTTGGATATATCCACGGGTAAAATATTATATCCATACCCTACCCACGAGCAATCGGGTCGGGTTTGGGCGTCACCCATGGGCACAAAAGCATATCCAAACCCTATCCATTCGGGTCGGATATCCATGGGTATCCATGTCCATGGGTAAAATTGTCGTCCTTATGCGGGATGGAGGCTGACCAGGACAAGGACGCGCGTCTTCTCGCATGGGTCCTCATGACGAAGAAGACTTAAGCTTGCCGCCTCTGAAGGAAGAATGCCAAGGCGCTCTGGCTTGCTATTGAGCGGTCGGAGCGCAAGGCGAAGGAGGCAGCGGCGGAAAAGGCTCAGATCGCCAGGTCGAAGTGGAAGTAGGACAGGACGGTCTGTCGGATGAAGGGGCTCTTCGTCCTCTCCGACTCCAACTCCGACGACGGCGACAATAGCACCTCCTCATCGGATGACCAAGACCAGCCGCGGACGTCTACAGTTGCGCCTACGACCGGAAGGGCAAAGGCCCAGCAAGGAAATGTTCATCCCTCCATCCTCATTTTTTATATCATTTTAGTTGTAGAAGTTTAAGAACTTGTCTGGTGATGAACTATGATCTTTTGGATGTGCCCAAGTTTGTTAATGTCCGTTTGCAGCGATCTTATGTTCCTTTGCAGCCGATTTTTATTGTCCATCGTTTGATCATGTAGAGTAGATCAACGTTGCATGTGTAGTATGGAGATAAGGCGCCGAATATGAGATACATGTATGCAGAGTGGCAAATATGAGGCATGCCCGGTCAGTGCCCGCGGATGCCTCCGGGTGCGTCCGCATGCGTTTGAGGGGCCTGATTTGCTCATGGCGGTTGTAGATGCTCTAAGTATCCAAAATCTAATCAAGGACCAGACAATATTTTCTTAAGCCTATTCTTAACATAAAAGATAGTAAAACAGATCTCCTAAAAATCCTAGTAAGGTTCGTTTTCTAAAAATCTATTGCTCATCATCGCTATCCTACAACAAATTAGAGTAACACACGGACAATAGACCATTTCACTCTTTTTTAAGACCTAATATCGATTAGATAAGCATGCGAGTACAATTTATAAACAGGATCCAAAGGAAACTCAAAATTACGAACTAGATTATGCATCTTGCAAAAGAAACCCCAAACAAAAACAAAGAACGCATATTGCAATCGGCTCTGATTTTGCTCCCCAATGGACCTAGTCTCATTGGTCCACGAATGACACCACTTGAGCCGGCGAGACCTCCATGACAACATGGCATTGACTCCACCTTTAAGCAACTTGTCTCATCTCTGGCATCATGGTCAAAAGAAATGAAATTGGTCCCCTTTTGACCACAAGATACGTGTCCCCTCAGAGGAAACCAGGCCATGACCAACAAGGGCACCACACACGATGGGCATAAAACCCGATACCCAACGCCCAAACGAGAACCCATTTAGCCCTAACCCGAAAAACTAGAACACTAAACCAGGTAACATTTTTAGAAACCCAATTTTTTGGGAAATTTAGGTTCCGACTCATGGTACCGCCCAATCAAAATTCCACCTTCTGGCATCAACCCATCCAAATATGGGAATAAGAATAATGCCTCGATTTCCCTAGGTCGACCGAGCATAGTCGCGACCCCCATCCACTTCCCATGTTGTGCCGCCAGTCGAGCAGTCCATCCCTCTCTCTCTCTCTCTCTCTCTCTCTCACACACACACACACACACACACATGGGCGCCTCATTCCTTTCTCTCTGTCTCTCTCGAACCAGTGGCTACAATGCAATGCAGTTGGCCGCATCATGTGTCCCGACCTAGCAACCACGAGCGTGCAATGCGGCCGGGCGGTTAGCCACCTCATTAACTCCCTCGACCTTGCCAACATCGTCACCATTGTCTGCACCTCGCTGCCACAATTTGTGACGCGCACGAGGCTCACCACCTTCGCCTGCAATAAGGTCGATGACCTCCTAGTCCCAGTATCCTGCCGCCATGAGAAGCAAATGAGGTGAGGCTACATCCCACAACCTTTGAGTGAGGGAAGCAAAGGGGAGCGCTACATCAGCCGTCAGTATGACGTGAGTTGCTGCTGTCATTTTGTTTGTTGTGATAATTCGAGTAATTCAGGAATACCCGAACCTAAACCAGAATTTTTGGGTTTCTCTTTTTCCAGGAATATTTTGGTGTTTATTTTAGAAACCCAAATTTCTAAAAAACTGAATTACCAGACCTGAAATTTTGGGTAAACCCGAACGCCCACCCTGAGGCACCACAATTCCTCCAAATCCACCACCATGAGCTCTTGAACCACATCCAAATGACCGCGTCCATGCCTCCACCACCATGATGAATGTAGCAACAGGAGGCATGCTAGAGGCCCTCTAACAGATCTTGACAAAATACCTCACTGTATCAGAAGCCCAAGTCCTGTAGTGCTCTTCCACCTGTGGCATCGCCATGATGGCCAAAATAAGGAGGGGAGGACACGAGACAAACTTGATCTTGTGCGAGTGCGTGCTTATTAAGGGAGCTAGCGAAAGAACCGTTGCCTCCCTTTCACGTCACCAGGGAAGCAGAGCGGAAGATGATATCGACGACCACCGTGCACTATGCAAGCAACGGTAGGCAGCCTCTCATTTTCCTCCCCTAATCATAGGCCGTTAGGACAAAAAATTCCCTAGACTTCACCTTGAGCCCATGAATTCGCCTCCCCTTTGCCTGCCGCTCCGGTGGTCAGTGGTGGGGAGGAGAATCTGGGTGGGGTGTCTCCACACCGGTTGGTAGTTTAGGTTACGGTTTTTAGTCCTTGCTGGTGCAACACTTGGGTAGATGCCGGTGCTACTTCTTTGAGTTGGTCTTTTGTGCTTCGATCCTTCTCAAGTTCGTCCGTCTGGACGTAGTTGATGGATCCCCGACGTAGATTCCTGCCATCTCCTTGGGACAGTGAGGTTAGGGTTTCTCATCATGTGGCAAGATTTGGTGTCAGGTGCTTCAGATCTATGCAAGGGTTGAACGGCGATGACTGCGGCTTGTAAGTGCATCTAGTGCCACCCCTGGTTGGTTTTGGAGTATTGACGACAAACCTGGTTGAGGGACTAATGTGTTTGTGAGAATTGCAGGATAACACAGGTAGTAGTCCCTCACTAATTCGGTTTACCTACCGGAGATGACCCCTAATGAAGACATTGAAGACAAAGGTGGTATGTGAAGGTATTCACATTGAAGTCTATGAGAAGAGAAGACATTGTGTGAAGACTATGGAGCACGAAGAGTTAGTTGTTTCGTTGTTTCGTTTTCTTCTTTGTTGAGTCATAGGAACCACCGTACTGTTAAGTGGGGTCCAAGTGAACCAGTCAGAATGACTGAAGTGATGCTTAACCAAAATCCTATGTCTTCGAGCGAAGACAATGAGAGAAAATCTTATCCAGAGCTGGATAAGTCAGCTTTGCTTGTAGCTCAAGTAAAGTTGTCGTGCGTGTTTGAAATCTGACCGTTGGAACACATGTCAGTTCCTTAGTGACCCAGGGTCATTTCGGACAAATCGGGTCAGGTTGCCTAGTGGCTATAAATAGCCCACCCCCTACACCATAAATTGGTTGGGTGCTCAGAGTTAGTGCATGACTTTTGTCGTTTGAGAGCAACCCACCTCAAAGCCTTTGAGAGAGAAATCCTTGCGAGGACAAAGCCCTAAACACCCAGAGCCAAAGAGTGTTAGGCATCACTTAAGTCTTCCTGTATGTGTGATCTGAAGACTTATTACACTTGAGGACTGTGAATCCTCCAGCCGGTTAGGCGTCGCGTTCTGAGCATCCAAGAGTCATTGTGGATCACCGGTGAACGAAGTCTATGAAGGTTTGGAAGTCTACCTTGAAGACTTACCAGAGTAATTGGGCAAGGATTGGGTGTCCTTAGCTCAAGGGGAATAAGGTGAAGACGCGGTCTTCTGAGTTGAATCTCAGCCTCCCTAACCAGACGTACAGTTGTCACAGCAACTGGAACTGGTCCAACAAATTATTGTCTTCAACGAGCCACTGGTTTTATCCTTCCCATCTCTTTATATACAGTTGGTCCTTGTGAAGTCATTGCCTGTTTGCATTATCTATTTGTCTTCACTGTGTGACTGCTTGTTCTGATTGCTTCATACTATCTTCCATCCTGATCCATACTACCTAGCTGCTATTAGTCTTTGTGCTTTCACTTCATTGAATACTTGACTATGGCTTGGCTAGTGTAGTCTACCTTCTGCTGCATGTTAATAGGTTCATTTCTATCGTCTGTCTTCGAAACTTCCATGTTTTGAAGACTTTCATAAAAATTGCCTATTCACCCTGTAAGTGCATCTAGTGCCACCCCTAGTTGGTTTTGGAGTATTGACGACAAACCTGGTTGAGGGACTAATGTGTTTGTGAGAATTGCAGGATAACACAGGTAGAAGTCCCTCATTGATTCGTTTTCCTACCAGAGATGACCCCTAAAAATGTATGAAGACATTGAAGTCAAAGGTGGTATGTGAAGACATTCACATTGAAGACTATGACAAGAGAAGACATTGCGTGAAGACTATGGAGCGCAAAGACTTAGTTGTTTCGTCGTTCTTTTTCTTCTTTGTTGAGTCATAGGAACCACCGCACTGTTAAGTGGGGTCCAAGTGAACCAGTCAGAATGACTGAAGTGATGCTTAACCAAAATCCTATGTCTTCGAGCGAAGACAATGAGAGAAAATCTTATCCAGAGCTAGATAAGTCGGCTTTGCTTGTAGCCCAAGTAAAGTTGCCGTGTGTGTTTGAAATCTGACTGTTGGAACACGTGTCAGTTCCTTAGTGACCCAGGGTCATTTCGGACAAATCAGGTCGGGCTGCCTAGTGGCTATAAATAGCCCACCCCCTACAACCATAAACGGTTGGCTGCTCAGAATTAGTATACGGCTTTTGTCGTTTGAGAGCAACCCACCTCGAAGCCTCTAAGAGAGAATTCCTTGCGAGGACAAAGCCCTAAACACCCAGATCCAAAGAGTGTTAGGCATCACTGAAGTCTTCCTGTCTGTGTGATCTGAAGACTTATTACACTTGAGGACTGTGAATCGTCCAGCCGGTTAGGCGTCGCATTCTGAGCATCCAAGAGTCATTGTGGATCGCCAGTGAATGAAGTCTATGAAGGTTTGGAAGTCTACCTTGAAGACTTACCAGAGTGATTGGGCGAGGACTGGGTGTCCTTAGCTCAAGGGGAATAAGGTGAAGACGCGGTCTTCTGAGTTGAATCTCAGCCTCCCTAACCAGACGTACAGTTTTCACGGCAACTGGAACTGGTCCAACAAATCTTTGTCTTCAACGAGCCACTGGTTCTATCTTTCCCATCTCTTTATTTACAGTTGGTTCTTGTGAAGTCAATTCCTATTTGCATTATCCTTTGTCTTCATTGTGTGACTGCTTGTTCTGATTGGCTTCATACTATCTTCCAACCTGATCTATACTGCCTAGCTGCTATTAGTCTTTATGCTTTCACTTCATTGAATACTTGACTATGGCTTGCTTAGTGTAGGCTACCTTCCACTGCATGGTAATAGGTTTATTACTATCGTTTGTCTTCGAAACTTCCATGTTTTGAAGACTTTCGTAAAAATCGCCTATTCACCCCCCCTCTAGTCGGTCACTAGCACTTTCAATTGGTATCAGAGCAAGGTTCTCCCTTGTTCTGTGTGATTCGGTTTAACCACCTGGAGTTTTAGCTATGTCGACTGCAGGAATAATCAAAGTCTCCGCTGCGTGCCCAGTCTTCGATGGAACTGAATATCCCTACTGGAAGAATAAGATGCGCATGCATCTTGAAGCCATTGATGTCGACCTCTGGTATGTCGTTAAGAATGGCGTCCCCAAGGCTGGTGAAGGTGTCATCGCTGCTGATGTCAAGAAGTTCGTTCAACTGGACTCCACTGCCAAGAACATCATCTGTGGTCATCTGACCAAAGGGCAGTATGGCCGTGTGAGTGCTCTGGAAACATCTAAGCTAGTCTGGGACTGGCTCTCCAAGGTCAACGAAGGCGTCTCAACCCAGAGAGATCAAAGAATCAGTGTCCGTCGCAACCTCTTCAACCAGTTCAAGAGAAACGACAATGAGAATGTTCAGCTCACGTTTGATCGACTCACTGACATCACAAATGAGCTTCAAGCCCTCGACGCTACTGAGATCACCAAGGATGAAGTCGTCAAGACACTCCTGAGATCACTTGACAGCTTGTTTGACAGCCCTCGACGCTACTGAATAGCCCTGATGATTCGAGAACGCCCTGACTTCAAGACACTCGATCCGTCTGACATACTTGAAAGGCTCAACACACATGAGTTTCAGCTTTCTGAGAAAAGGGACATCTACGGTCCCAACTATGAGCAAACTCATGCTTTGAAGGCAAAAGCTATTTCCTCATCTGAAAAAGAATCTGATTGCAGTTCGGATGATCCTGAAGACATTGGAAAGGAGCTTGCTATACTTGTGAAGAAGTTTCAGAAATTCACCAAGAAGAAAGGCTTCAGAAAGTCCTCACGATCCAGCTCAATGAATGATGAAGCTTCTGCTCATGACTACAAGAAGAGAATATGTCACAAGTGCAAGAAACCTGGTCACTACATCTCTGAGTGTCCGCAGTGGGACAATGAGAACAAGAATAAGAAGAAGAAGAAGAAGAACAAGAAGAAGAAGAAGAAGAAGAAGAGCAAGGAATATGATTCTGACGACAAGAAGAAGAAGAAGAAATACTCAAAGTCTTCTTCCAAGTCTTCATCACACAAGAAGAGCTCATCTGGCAAGGCTCATGCGTTTGTTGGCAAGCAAATGGATTCAGAGGAGGAGTCCGCTTCTAAGGAGGCGAAGGTGGAGTCTGAGGAGGAGTCTGATTCTGGCTCTGCAAGTCTGGCTACAGCATACGTTGCCAAGTCCATCTTCAACACTGAAGACAATGACTTCATCACCGATGCCGATGCTAATGACAAGGACAACTCCGCTCCCACCTACTACTTCATGGCACGTGGTGCCAAGGTAAAATCACAAACTACTCACTATCAAACATCCAGTGAAGATGACTCTGATTGTAGTTCCAAACCCAGCTACAAAACACTTGCTAAAATTGCAACTGAACAACAGAAAGCTATGAAACATATTCAAAAACTGTTAGACAAAAGCGATGACCTATTAGATGCTGAAATGACTCGATCTCAGTCCTTAATTGAAGACATAAAAATCTTCATGTTAAGTATGAGGAACTTGAAAGTCATCATGAAACGCCCTCAACAACTCATGAAAAGCTTTCCCATTATTATCTTCAAAGGAAGCAAGATCTTGAGAAATTGAGAGCAGCTCATGAAGATCTTCAAAAGGAAAACGAGTCACTTCACGCCAAACAGATCAGTTCCGCTCGAGAAGGATTTGAACCACCATGTCTTAAATGCATTGAGCGTGACAACGCTACTTTTGTTGCTGGATGTTCTACTGCTGCTACTATTGCAATATCTTCAACTGTTGATGTGGTAACTAACCCCTCTGCTGAGGATACCACTGCTATTGCTGATGAAAATGCTAGATTGAAGACATTGCTTGAAACAGGGATGTACAAAAGTCTCAAAGGGCATCAGACACTATGTGATGTCCTCAAAAGGAAGATCCTGAACTAAAACCCTAGGAAAGAGGGTGTTGGGTTCGAAAGGAAAATGAATGCTGATGGCTCTTACTGGAAACCTGAGTAGTACCCAAAAACCACATGGGTTGCTGCAAAGGAACCTTCCGTGGATCCATCCACCCTATCTGGCTTCACTTGTGCTAATCCTATTGTTATTGATGAATCCTTTGATGCAAACTATAAACTGTTTAAGAATCAGATGGGTGAAGTGTTTTCCAGGTATATTGGTACTAACTGTAGGTATGGGCCACCTATGAAGAAAGTCTGGGTGCCGAAAAAGTGTTTGGAGAATCTTCCTGTGAATGTCGTCATGACACCACAAGTGAAGAAGACAAACCCCAGACCACAGGCTTCATATGGTCCAAAGGCTTCATACAGACAGAGGACTCACTTGAGTCGCACTAACACAAATGTTTTGCAGGGAAATCATACTCAGGCCTATGAATACAAGCGGGTTTCATCAAACCACCATGTTCATACGACCAAGAACTACTCTGCTTATTCTTATGAGTACTATTGTCCTCCTGCAAGACTTTTTGCTAGGGCTCCAAAGCCAAAGTTCTCAGATGCTGTACTTAGACTCATTGCTTCAAAGCCACCCTTGAAGATGTGGGTGGCTAAGAAATCTTAACTCTCTTTTGCAGGGAAGGGTCTCCAGCCGAAAATCAAACTCGTCTGAAGCCATTGCTGGGGACCTTAAACATCTTGTAGGGCGCAAGATCAAATGCCCAAATGGTCTTATTATGTATTTTGTTCCTGAGTCGCTTGCTACTTTCCCTATCAGTCCTAACCTCGATCTAAGATTTCATAATCCACTTGCTCGTCAAATGTTTATGCTTCACAATTCTCTTCGTGAAGCCTATCCCCCTAACTTCACTGTAGGGTATGACACCAGCTGCTTCAGAATGGATTATTGATAGTGGGTGTACTAATCACATGACTGGCAAGCGAAGTCTTCTCATGGACTCAATGTTACGTCCATCTAACAAGAGTCACATCACATTTGCTGATATTGGTAAAAGCAAGGTATTGGGTCTAGGTAGAGTTGCAATCTCAAGGGATCAACACATGGATAAAGTAATGCTTGTTGAATCCCTTGGTTTCAACTTAATGTCTGTCTCAATGCTTTGCGATTTAAACATGATTGTGATATTTGGAAAATATCGTTGCCTTGTTCTAATGGAATCTGACAAGTCTCTAGTCTTTGAAGGGTATCGGAAAGATGATTTGTACATGGTAGATTTCTCAGCAGGACCACAGATTGCCGTATGTCTTCTAGCAAAAGCTTCAGAATGTTGGCTCTGGCATCGGAGGCTTGGGCATGCTGGCATGAGGAACTTGCACACTCTTGCAAAGAAGAAGCATATCATAGGCATCGAGGGCGTCAAGTTCAAGAAGGATCACTTATGCGGTGCCTGTGAAGCTGGAAAGATGACAAGGGCCAAGCATCCCTCGAAGACAATCATGACAACAACTCAACCCTTTGAACTCCTACACATGGATCTCTTCGGTCCCATTCACTACTCAACTCTTACTACCACTGCTTGTCTCTATGGCTTCGTCGTTGTTGATGATTATTCAAGATATACATGGCTGCATATAATCCTCTACAAGACTGAAGTGCAGGATGTCTTCAGACGCTTCGCCAATCGAGCCATGAACAACTATGGCGTCAAGATCAAGCACATCAGAAGTGACAATGGCACTGAATTCAAGAACACTGGCCTCGACACTTATCTTGATACTTTGGGCATCACTCATGAATTCTCAGCTCCGTACACGCCATAGCAGAATGGCGTCGTGGAACGCAAGAACAGAACACTTATTGAGATGGCCTGGACGATGCTCGATGAATACAAGACTTCAAGAAAGTTCTGGCCTGAAGCCATTGATACTGCATGCCATATCATCAACCGTGTTTATGCATAGGGGTTGGCACACGTTTTCATCGTGATTCTCCGGTACAACTTTGGGGCACTCTTTGAGGTCCTTTGTGTTGGTTGAATAGATGAATCTGAGATTGTGTGATGCATATCGTATAATCACACCCACGGATACTTGAGGTGACATTGGAGTATCTAGGTGACATTACGGTTTTGGTTGATTTGTGTCTTAAGGTGTTATTCTAGTACGAACTCTAGGGCTGTTTGTGACACTTATAGGAATAGCCCAACGGATTGATTGGAAAGAATAACTTTGAGGTGGTTTCGTACCCTACCATAATCTCTTCGTCCGTTCTCCGCTATTAGTGACTTTGGAGTGACTCTTTGTTGCATGTTGAGGGATGGTTATGTGATCCAATTATGATATTATTGTTGAGAGGACTTGCACTAGTGAAAGTATGAACCCTAGGCCTTATTTCCTATCATTGCAATACCGTTTACGCTCACTTTTATCACTTGTTACCTTGTTGTTTTTATAATTTCAGATTACAAATACTTTTATCTACTATCCATATACCACTTGTATCACCATCTCTTCGCCGAACTAGTGCACCTATACAATTTACCATTGTATTGGGTGTGTTGGGGACACAAGACACTCTTTGTTATTTGGTTGCAGGGTTGCTTGAGAGAGACCATCTTCATCCTACGCCTCCTACGAATTGATAAACCATAGGTCATCCACTTGAGGGAAATTTGCTACTGTCCTACAAACCTCTGCACTTGAAGGCCCAACAACGTCTACAAGAAGAAGGTTGTGTAGTAGACATCAAGCTCTTTTCTGGCGCCGTTGCCGGAGAGGTGAGTGCTTGAAGGTATATCTTTAGATCTTGCAATCGAGTCTTTTAGTTTCTTGTTTTATCACTAGTTTAGTTTATAAAAGAAAACTATAAAAAATGGAATTGAGTTTGTCTCATATGCTTCACCTCTTTAATATCTTTCGTGAGTATGATGGAAAGGATAATTGTGCTCAAGTGCTAGAAGAAGAAATCTATAAAATGTTTGGCACTAAATATTCGAATGATGAGCATGATTGCAATGTTGTTAGTATGAATTCCTTGAATATCCATGATGCTAATGATATGCGAAGCCACAAGCTTGGGGAAGCTATGTTTGATGAAGATGCTATTTTTTGTGCCCCAAGTTTTGATGAGCAAAGTTATTATGATGAAAGCATGCCTCCTATCTATGATGATTATTGTGATGACGCGTATGCTTTAAAGAATAATGATAACCATGAAACTTGTCATCTTGATCTTAATTTTCAATCACATGATAATTATTTTGTTGAGTTTGCTCCCACTATTATTCATGAGAAGAATTTTGCTTGTGTGGAGAGTAATAAAATTTCTATGCTTGTAGATCATGAAAAGAATGCTTTAGGTGCTGGTTATATTGTTGAATTCATTCATGACGCTACTGACAATTATTATGAGGGAGGAACTTATGCTGGTAGGAATTGCAATAATATCAAGTTTCCTCTCTATGTGCTTAAAATTTTAAAGTTATGCTTGTTTTGCCTTCCTATGCTAGTTGATTATTGTTCCCATAAGTTGTTTGCTCACAAAATCCCTATGCATATAAAGTATGTTAGACTTAAATGTGCTAGTCATATTCTTCATGATGCTCTCTTTATGTTATAATTCTTATCTTTTATGTGAGCATCATTGAAATCATCATGCCTAGCTAGGGGCGTTAAACGATAGCGCTTGTTGGGAGGCAACCCAATTTTATTTTATTCCTTGCTTTTTGTTCCTGTTTAGTAATAAATAATTCATCTAGCCTCTGTTTATATGTGGTTTTATGCTTTTAATTAGTGTTTGTGCCAAGTAGAACCTTTGGGAAGACTTGGGGGAAGTCTTTACGATCATGCTGTAAAAAAACAGAAACTTTAGCGCTCACGAGAATTGCTGCCATTTTTATTTGGAGAGTTCTATTTAGTTAAAAAAAATTGCAGTTGATTAATAGATAAATTCCTCAGGTACAGCAATTTATTTGAGAATTTTATGAGTTCCAGAAGTATATGTCGATCCAGATTACTACAGACTGTTCTGTTTTTAACAGATTCTACTTTCTTGTGTTGTTTGCTTATTTTGATGAATCTATGGATAGTAAAATAGTTTATAAACCATAGAGAAGTTGGAATAAAGTAGGTTTAACACCAATATAAATAAATAATGAGTTCATTACAGTACCTTGAAATGGTGATTTGCTTTCTTATACCTACGGAGCTTACGAGTTTTCTCTTAAGTTTTGTGTTGTGAAGTTTTCAAGTTTTCGGTAAGGATTCGATGGACTATGGAATAAGGAGTGGAAAGAGCCTAAGATTGGGGATGCCCAAGGCACCCCAAGGTAATATTCAAGGATAGCCAAGAGCCTAAGCTTGGGGATGCCCCGGAAGGCATCCCCTCTTTCGTCTTCATTCATCGGTAACTTTACTTGGAGCTATATTTTTATTCACCACATGATATGTGTTTTGCTTGGAGCGTCAATTTATTTTGTTAGGATTTGCTTGCTGTTATTTATAACAATGTTTTGCATCTTTTATTTCAATAAAAGTGGCATTGATAGCCTTTACTATGCCTATGTTACAAGTATACATGTTGCTGTTTGAAAACAGAAAGTTTACCGCTGTTGCAATAATTCCCTAGAAAAGTCAGAATGTGATAAAATGTTAAAACCTTTTGCATATTAAGCTCTGATAAATTTACTACATTGGGAATTTTCTTTCATAATTTTTTGAGCTCGGGAAGTATGGATGTTGCTGCATTCTTTACAGACTATCCTGTTTAGGCAGATTGCTGTTATGTTTGCATTGTTTGCATATGTTTGCTTCTTTAATGATTCTATTTGAGGATAGGACTATTGAATATGCAGAGGCATTTAGTATGAAATGTTGAATAATAATTTTAGTGATTTGCTACAGTAGAGTATGATAAGGTTTTGGCAATGGTTTATACTAACTTATCTCACGAGTCCTTGTTGAGTTTTGTGTGGATGAAACTTTTGAGATTTAGGGAGACCGTGATATGAGAGGAACTAAGGAGACACAAAAGCTCAAGCTTGGGGATGCCCAAGGCACCCCAATATAATATTTCAAGAATTCTCAAGCGTCTAAGCTTGGGGATGCCCCAGTTGGCATCCCACCTTTCTTCTTCAACAAACTATCAGTTAGTATCGGTTGATGCTAAGTTTTTGCTTCTTCACATGATGTTTTCTATTCTTAGATGTCATTTTATTTAGTTTTTATTGCTGTTTGAATAAAGTGTCAAGGTATGAAATTATTAAATGTGAGAGAATCTTCACATAGTTTCATAATCATTCGACTACTCATTGATCTCCACTTATATCTTTTGGAGTAGTTTGTCATTTGCTCTAGTGCTTCACTTATATCTTTTAGAGCACGACGGTGGTTTTATTTTGAAGAAATAGATGAACTCTCATGCTTCACTTAGATTATTTTGAGAGTCTTAAATAGCATGGTAATTTGCTTAAAATCCTAATATGCTAGGCATTCAAGAATAATAAAATTCTCTTATAAGTGTGTTGAATACTATGAGAAGTTTGATACTTGATAATTGTTTTGAGATATGAAGATGGTGATATTAAAGTCATGCTAATTGAGTAGTTGTGAATTTGAGAGATACTTGTGTTGAAGTTTTTGATTCCCGTAGCATGCACGTATGGTGAACTGTTATGTGATGAAGTCGGAGCATGATTTATTTATTGATTGTCTTCCTTATGAGTGGCGGTCGGGGACGAGCAATGGTCTTTTCCTACCAATCTATCCCCCTAGGAGCATGCGCGTAGTAATTTGTTTGATAACTAATAGATTTTTGCAATAAGTATGTGAGTTCTTTATGACTAATGTTGAGTCCATGGATTATACGCACTCTCACCCTTCCACCATTGCTAGCTTCTCTAGTACCGCGCAACTTTCGCCGGTACCATAAACCCACCATTTACCTTCCTCAAAACAGCCACCATACCTACCTATTATGGCATTTCCATAGCCATTCCGAGATATATTGCCATGCAACTTTCCACCGTTCCATTTATTATGACACGCTTCATCATTGTCATATTGCTTTGCATGATCATGTAGTTGACATCGTATTTGTGGCAAAGCCACCGTTCATAATTCTTTCATACATGTCACTCATGAGTCATTGCACATCCCGGTACACCGCCGGAGGCATTCATATAGTCATATTTTGTTCTAAGTATCGAGTTGTAATTCTTGAGTTGTAAGAAAAATAAAAGTGTGATGATCATCATTATTAGAGCATTGTCCCAGTGAGGAAAGGATGATGGAGACTATGATTCCCCCACAAGTCAGGATGAGACTCCGGACGAAAAAAAGAGGCCAAAGAAGCCCAAAAAAAAGTGGCCATAAAAAAGGAGAAGGCCCAATAAAAAAAATGAAAGAAAAAGAGAGAAGGGGCAATGCTACTATCCTTTTACCACACTTGTGCTTCAAAGTAGCACCATGATCTTCATGATAGAGAGTCTCCTATGTTATCACTTTCATATACTAGTGGGAATCTTTCATTATAGAACTTGGCTTGTATATTCCAATGATGGGCTTCCTCAAAATGCCCTAGGTCTTCGTGAGCAAGCAAGTTGGATGCACACCCACTAGTTTCTTTTGTTGAGCTTTCATACACTTATAGCTCTAGTGCATCCGTTGCATGTCAATCCCTACTCACTCACATTGATATCTATTAATGGGCATCTCCATAGCCCGTTGATACGCCTAGTTGATGTGAGACTATCTTCTCCTTTTTGTCTTCTCCACAACCACCATTCTATTCCACCTATAGTGCTATATCCATGGCTCACGCTCATGTATTGCGTGAAGATTGAAAAAGTTTGAGAACATCAAAAGTATGAAACAATTGTTTGGCTTGTCCTCGGGGTTGTGCATGATTTAAATACGTTGTGTGGTAAAGATGGAGCATAGCCAGACTATATGATTTTGTAGGGATAACTTTCTTTGGCCATGTTGTTTTGACAAGACATAATTGCTTAGTTAGTATGCTTGAAGTATTATTATTTCTATGTCAATATGAACTTTTGTCTTGAATCTTTCGGATCTGAATATTCATATCACAAGTAAGAAGAATTACATTGAAAGTATGCCAACTAGCATTCCACATGAAAAATTATCTTTTTTATCATTTACCTACTCGAGGACGAGCAGGAATTAAGCTTGGGGATGCTTGATACGTCTCCAACGTATCTATAATTTTTGATTGGTCCATGCTATATTATTTACTGTTTTGGGCAATATTGGGCTTTATTATCCACTTTTATATTATTTCTGGGACTAACCTATTAACCGGAGGCCCAGCCCAAATTTGTTGTTTTATGCCTATTTCAGTGTTTCAAAGAAAAGGAATATCAAACGGAGTCGAAACAGAACGAAATCAACTGGAGAAGTTATTTTTGGAAGGAAAGCCACCAGATAGACTTGGACCCTACGTTAGAAGATGAAGGAGGAGCTCACGAGGGTAGGGGGCGCGCCCACCCCCCTTCGGTCCACCGACGTACCTCCTGCACCCATATATACCTACGTAATCTAAAACTTCCAGAACGGAGATTAGATCGGGAGTTCCGCCGCCAGAAGCCTCCGTGGCCACCAAAAACCAATCTAGACCCGTTCCGGCACCCTGCCGAAGGGGGGAATCCCTCTCCGGTGGCCATCTTCATCATCCCGGTGCTCTCCATCACGAGGAGGGAGTAGTTCTCCCTCGGGGCTGAGGGTATGTACCAGTAGCTATGTGTTTGATCTCTCTCTCTCTCTCGTGTTCTTTATTTGGCACGATCTTGATGTATCGCGAGCTTTGCTATTATAGTTGGATCTTATGTTTCTCCTCCCCCTCTTCTCTCTTGTAATGGATTGAGTTTTCCCCTTGAAGTAATCTTATCGGATTGACTCTTTATAGATTTGAGAACACTTGATGTATGTCTTGCCGTGGATATCTGTGGTGACAATGGGATATCACGTGATTCACTTGATGTATGTTTTGGTGATCAACTTGCGGGTTCTGCCCATGAACCTATGCATAGGGGTTGGTACATGTTTTCGTCGTGATTCTCCGGTAGAACTTTGGGGCACTCTTTGAGGTCCTTTGTGTTGGTTGAATAGATGAATCTGAGATTGTGTGATGCATATCGTATAATCATACCCACGGATACTTGAGGTGACATTGGAGTATCTAGGTGACATTAGGGTTTTGGTTGATTTGTGTCTTAAGGTGTTATTCTAGTACGAACTCTAGGGCTGTTTGTGACACTTATAGGAATAGCCCAACAGATTGATTGGAAAAGAATAACTTTGAGGTGGTTTCGTACCCTACCATAATCTCTTCGTTCGTTCTCCGCTATTAGTGACTTTGGAGTGACTCTTTGTTGCATGTTGAGGGATGGTTATGTGATCCAATTATGATATTATTGTTGAGAGGACTTGCACTAGTGAAAGTATGAACCCTAGGCCTTATTTCCTATCATTGCAATACCGTTTACGCTCACTTTAATCACTTGTTACCTTGCTGTTTTTATAATTTCAGATTACAAATAATTTTATCTACTATCCATATACCACTTGTATCACCATCTCTTCGCCGAACTAGTGCACCTATACAATTTACCATTGTATTAGGTGTGTTGGGGACACAAGAGACTCTTTGTTATTTGGTTGCAGGGTTGCTTGAGAGAGACCATCTTCATCCTACGCCTCCTACAGATTGATAAACCTTAGGTCATCCACTTGAGGGAAATTTGCTACTGTCCTACAAACCTCTGCACTTGGAGGCCCAACAACGTCTACAAGAAGAAGGTTGTGTAGTAGACATCAATGGTGAATTGTTTGTGTGCCAAATATATGTGGATGACATTATCTTCCGCTGCACCAACCAGAAATACAATGATGAGTTTGGATATATGATGCAAGAGCAATATCAGGTGTCCATGATGGGTGAACTAAAGTTCTTCCTTGGTCTTCATATACGACAGCAACGCAATGACATCTTTATATCTCAAGAGAAATGCCTCAAAGATTTCCTGAAGAAGTTTGGAATGCAAAACTGCAAAAGTTACATGATGCCAATGCCAGCTAAACACCATCTGGGTCCCGACGACAATGGTAAAGAGTTCAATCAAAAGGTATACCGCTCCATGATTGGTTCTTTGCTTTATTTATGTGCATCTAGGCCAGATATCATGCTTAGTGTTTGCATGTGTGCCTGATTCCAAGCGGCACCAAAGGAATCGCTTCACTTAGCTGTGAAGCAAATTCTTCGATATTTGGCTCACACCCCAACACTAGGATTATGGTATCCAAAGGGCTCAGAGTTTGATCTAGTTGGATTCTCGGATGCTGATTATGCTAGTGACAAGGTGGATCGCAAGTCTACATCAGGCACATGTCACTTTCTGGGGCGATCACTTATTTGTTGGTCTTCAAAGAAGCAGAACTGTGTATCTCTTTCCACTACTGAATTTGAATACATTGCTGCTGGATCTTGCTGCGCTCAACTTCTATGGATGAAGCAAACACTCAAAGACTATGGCATTCATCTGAAGCAAGTGCCACTCTACTGCGACAACGAGAGCACCATCAAGATTGCTAACAACCCAGTTCAGCACTCAAAGACAAAGCACATTGAAATTCGTCATCACTGTCTTAGAGATCATGTCATGAAGGAAGATATTGATATCATACACGTCAACACTAAAGAGCAACTGGCAGATATCTTCACAAAGCCTTTGGACGAGAAGACGTTTTGCAAGTTACGGTGTGAGCTAAATATCTTGGAATCCTCAAATGTCCTGTGATCAGGCACACATCCTAACACTTATGCATGTTGATGACTTAGATGTGCAACACACGAAGTAACATATGTCTTCAATTAATGAAGAGTTACATTCCGAGTGTGAATACATTAACGTGGAATTTTACTTCGGAGCGCCACGATAATTGTGCACCGTGTCTAGGTCTAATACTTCCTATACGGTGGGTAACGCCACCACCAAACTCTTCCCTTAGAAGTGTTTTTCACATGGCATTACATTTGCAAAGTCTTTGCTTTCTGTTTGTCTTCAATGTTAACATGGCCTCATGTTTATCTTCAATTTGGTTTCTGTCCTCTACAACATTCACTCATAGCTATGTCTTCACGTTGAATCTTTTGAACTAAATGAATGTGATCGGACCCTAACCCCTCTATGATTCTATCTCAAGTCTATCTATCCAAATCATATGCATTCTATTGACACTGTCAAAATGTCTTCTCTGCGTCCTTGTCAACAGAAGACACAGAGACAAACGTTAATATATTTTCAATGCTAAATGCTTCGACCTGAAACCTGGAGAAGTGGGAACGACTACCCGACAATCCAGGCATGCGTGGGAACGTGGAACAACCTCCAATGTGTTGCATGATCGCCACGTGTCCTTCAGATGTGAACCACCAGGGGCACCTGTGTAATAACAGTGTGCCGTCCCTGTCCCTATAAATACACGCCTCACCCCAGTCATTATCCCTTCTTCCACTCTCGCACAAACCTTGGTGCCACCGCTAGCCCTCGATGACGCCGGCGACGAAGCGCTTAGCTGCTGCGACCTCACCGACGCCGTCCTCACGCCGGCCGTGGACATCGTCTTCTCCGCCGTCGCCGTAGGTGTCCTCCGTCTCCAAGTTAGGGCACGGAAGATTGAACTGCTCGGCCTCCTCTCCCACTCCATCTAGAAGTTCCTCGTGTGGTAAATAAAACCTCCTTTTTACAGTCCTTTTGATCCGATAGATTCATCCTTTTCTACCACAAGTAGTTTCGGTTCACACAAGTTGGATCTATCTCATACTGCATCTCATAACATGCCTAGTATATTCATTTATGCTTCACAAAGTAGTTAGATTCCTCACTTGTACTTATTCGTGGATTCGTACAAATCTGGAACCAACTCTCTACCTATGAGTGAATGTCTTCGCACTATGAGGTCAATGTCTTCTAAACTGATTTATCTTCAAAATCTTCTGAGAATGCATATGACCTCTTCCCCTTCCCTCGCACCTTTAATGCTGTCATAGGTACATGTCCGTGGGAGAATCCCTTGGTTCTCATAGTCTGCATTTATTTGCAGAGTTCTTACAACATCATATAAATTCTCCTGAAGCCAGTTCTTGTCTGACCAGTAGACGGAAGACTTTGACAGTGTTGAAGCCTTTTAGTCTGAAATTCATGGCAAAAGAGAAATCTGCAAGGAAGGGTGGCAGACAGCGCCGTGGGGGTACATCAACGGACCTGCCCGAAGATCTTTATGAATTGTACAAAACTGACCCCGAAGAAAGCTATGGTCAGTGCAAGACACGAATCCAATGGATTCGAAGATACTGGTCCGAGCAATGGTTCAAGTACAGGTTCGTGACCCAGGAATATGCTGAGAAGAATGCCATCAAGCGACCCTAGGGAGACATCTTGTACAAAAACCTTCAACCCAGGTCCAGAGCTGAAGCCATTGAACAAGGCTTCTATCCTTGCATGGTCCGTGGACCACAACCTGCAGATGCAGACCCATCTTCATTGCTATGGTGTCATGACGACAATCTGTTCAAGCGCAACTTCCAGTTTGCCCAGAACTCGGCCAAAGAAAACAAGAAGTCGTGGGTATTAGACTTCAATCCGGGTCCCTCTGCTCCTCGTGCCGATGGCACATGCGAAGGTGAACCCAATCTTGTTGGGCCCTTCTACAACCTAGAAGGTCTCATCACTCATATTATGGTTCAAGGGACAACCGATGAACCTGCAGACGACGCTGATTCTGACGAAGCGCCTGCACTGCCAAAGCCAAAGAAGTTGAAGAAACCTAAAGCTTCGAAGCCTTCCCCTGCACCAAAGGTTTCACGGGCGAAGCCTCTGGCCACTGCACCTCCTAAACACAGTGTGCAGTCTGAAGATCTGTCACGCATCTCCAAGCCCTCAAAAGTGAAGATGCCCATGCAACCCACCGGCCAAGCATTCACCCTTGCTGCTGTTCTGCGCAACGAGAATGACGCCATTGATCTGTCTAGCGACGAGGATCTTGGCGATGACGCTCTTGAGCAGCTGATCAAGAGCAAGCAAGAGGCGGAAATCTTCAATGACCTTCCTCTCTTTGATGTTGAAATCTTAAACAAGTTCATTGATGAGTGGTTTGACAGCCCAAATGTTAGCTTTGATGACCTTCAGCTTCCAATTGGCCTCAGCGTCGCCTTCCATGGAGCCATTGCTACTGAGCTGGCTCTAGCTCAAAAAATTGTTGAGCTGAAGCATAAGATAGATTATGAAAAGGCTTAGTTCAAGAAGCATATGGCCAAGCTCAATGTTGAAGACATTCAGAACTTCCAGGTCATGATGCATGAGCTCAAGGAAGCATTCCGAACGAAATGCGAAGAAGCCAAAGGTTCTCGTGAGCGCATGAAGGATCTTGCTGCTAAATGTGTTCAGGGATACAATGAAGCTGAAAAGCGCAAGGCTTTGGGGCGACCAGGCATCGACCCCCGAATGGCGGCCAAGAAGAAGAAGAAGCCAGCAGTGGCAGAACACGAGGCACCAAGGCAGGAAGTACATCCAATTGTCTTCCTAGCCAGTATGACAGGCTCGAAGCCTATGGTCCCCACAGTGGCTTCAGAAGTGAAAAAAACAAGGGCAGCTGAAGCCGAAGCCAGGAAGCGCAAGACCAAGGCCACCACTGATGATGCTCCCCCAACCAAAAAACGAAAAACCAAGAAGAGAGACCGGGCTGCTCCCATAGAGCCCCTTGATGTCGAGCCAATCTCAGTCGTTCGTCCTGCGTTTGAACATCAAGAATGCCAAGTGATAGTTCATGAGCCTGCTTCCACAGAGGCTCCTGAAGCTGAAGACAATCCAGCTGTTGACCCCGCCGTAGCTGAAGACATTGGTCCTCACAACAATGTTGAAGATGATGAAGTCCTTCCTCAGATCGAGCACCAGTTGGTATCATCGCCTGTGCTCATGCACAGCAAACTCATCAGCATTGGTCGTCCTCTGACGCCAACTGCTCAGGATGCATCATGGGCTGATCACCCACAACGACAAGACACCCCACCCGTGCAAGATGACAATGACTTTGAGGCCTAGCAAACTCCATCTCCGCAAGCATCGCCCGCATTACGCAGGCTTCGCAAAGGACCAAGGCCTCAAGTCCCTCCCACTGTGCACGTGTCTGTCTGAAGCCAAAACGGCTGAAGATATTCTGGCTGCATCAGCCGATGAAGAAGAAGAACCAAGAGTTGAAGCAGATAGAGTTGCTACACCCCCGTCCCACCAAGATGTTGTTCTCGAGGAGAACGTGTCCGACCCTCCAGCTCCTGAAGTGGAGGTTAACAATCCCGAGGCAGCCACCAACATCAACACTGAAGCTAATGCCGTTATCATGGCTGAAGCTAATGTGGTGCCTGAAGCTCATGCGGTACCAGAAGTGCCAGCACCTGAAGCCACTGCAGCGCCCGAAGCCAATACTAAAGCACCTGAAGTGCAAGCGCCCGAAGCCAATATGGCCCCTGAAGCCCATGTTAACAACAATGCCAATGCTCCTGTTCCCCCTCCAAGACCTCATACAATTGAGCTGGCATTTGATCGTGGTCATCCTGTTATGGTCCGATGACCCATTCTGATTCCTCCACCTGCTGTGGGTCCACAATTTGACTATCATGTCGAGCACAGACTTCCCGTCCAGAAGCCCAAGCCAAGACTTCCACAATTTCCAGGCGCTGCAACTTCACCTGGGGTCTTCAATGTGGATGGCTTCGTGGCACATAACACCTTCTTCAATAGCGCCAAGAACCCTTACACCAAACCTCGCATTTCATCAGATCGGTTCTGGAGCTATCAGCAGCGCAGCTACTATTCCCGTGTCTTATACAATCAAGGGCGCATATTTCCACATATGCGTCTCGACACTGAAGCTATAGCTGGCCTGCCCTGCCTTGAAGAAGCGTTGGATTGCTTCAGAGACGCTGGACTCTTGCAGTTTGTCACAGATAAGAAACACTAGAATGAAGAGCTTCTGCTACAGTTCTATGCAACTCTTCACATTCGAGGCTACAACAGGGATCCAAAGACTTGGGTCCTTGAGTGGATGACAGGCAATGTTCATCATGAAGCCAAAGCTCTTGATATCATTGAGCTCACAGGCCTGCCCACTCCTGGTGAATACTATGAGCCAGGTTGTCAACAACACCAGAATGCTTTGGAGAGCATTTTTCAGAAGCCAGAACCCAACATGAGTCAGATGCTAAGCATGATGAAGCCTTTGCCTCACGACGCTGATTACCCATCTGAATTCTTTGTTGAAGACCTAGAGTATCTGCCTCACACCATTTATCATATCCTCAGAAAAACTCTATGGCCTATCAAAGGACATTCATCTGCAGTAAAGCTTGAAGGAGCAACGAAGACTTTGGTTTTCTACATCTTCAATGACATCAGCTTCAATGCTCAAGACTTCTTCATCAGACAGTTGGCTGGATCTGGCTCTGACATTTTTGGTCTGAAGTTCTATGCTCCATGGGTAATGCGCCTTATCAAGCTTCACTCTACCATCAACTATCAGCCGTCTGCACGCAATCATCTTGTCTTGTTGCCAGAGGTTGATCTGTCTGTTGAAGCTATTTACCCAGAGCCTGCTAAGGATCCCATTTATCTTCACAATGTTGATCACCAAAGCTTCACCCAGCCCATTGAAGGAGTTCAGGCAGTCTCGCGTGTTTATCCTTTGGCTGGCAACACACGTGTCCCTCATGCTCAAACTGACGCCACTAGAAGCACCATTGCGCAAAGGCCTCAGAGGCCTTCTCGTGTTACAAGAAATATGTCAACTAGTGACCTTCTGTTAGTGACCCTGGAAGAATTGGTCATAGATCTATGACCATTTGAGACCAATTGGTCAAAAGCTGTTCGGGGGGCTCCAAACCCTAAAACATTGCGACCATTTTGGCTAGAAAGGTCGTAATTTCCTTACACGAAATGGTCATAAAGCAAATGGCGCTGGTCCGTTGCCTTATTTCTAATTGTTAACGACCAATATAGATGGTCATAGCCTTGTAAATTGTGGTGGGTTGTGATGACTAGGCGCCATCTCATCAGTTTTGCCTATGTGTCATGTCCATGTGTTAATTTTTGCCCTAGGTTGTGAAGCAACCTATATTTCTGTTATTCCAAAAATTCCCAAAAAATTCTCATAAATTGTTTGGATCATATCTTCATCAAATATGTCAGAAACCTTCCTTGCCTAGTTCAAAAATAACTCAACAATATTCATTTTCCTATTCTGTTCAAAGCAGCACTTTGTGAAGGAAGTGTTATTTATATATTCTTGATTTCCCTAAAAATTTATGAAGACATTCTTATTAGTATATGATCATCCTCAGCCAAAACTCACGCCCATTGGCCATGTGCATTTCTCATACCGCTAATCAAACACTTGGCTGCTAATTCATCTTTGAGCATAGTTCGGTCTCCTCATGAGAATCTTATGTTGTAATTTTCTTCCTAGCACCTATCTGGGGAGTGCCCAAGCCACTAGACATGCCTAGGATGCCCAGAACGCATGGCAACGCCACGACCACGCGGTGACCACGCGGCGGGCATGCAAGCTTATGCGCTCTAGAATTGGGGCCCTAGGCCACCGTCCAAACCTCGATGTCTCGCCATCAAACCATGTATTTCTGTTTAAATAGATACTTATTTACCTACAAATGATTTTTGCAAAAAATAAAGACCAAACTATGAGGCAGCTGCAGTTCAAATTTGACCCGCTTCCAGCTAAATCGGCGGGAATTTGTCTTTTTCACCAAAGGTGGATCAAATTTTTTGACACCCAACCATTTTGTCAATTGTGCATTAAATATGGCCTAGTATTTTATAAAATTGATTAGGTCCAATTTTGCAATAAATATATGGTAGGTCCTTCATAAAAAAACTCATTTCGGGCACTCGGAAAATAGAAAATGTATTTTCCATGAAAAGAAAATGAAAACTCCCTTAGGCAACATTTTTTGGAATTTCAAGATGCACCCTTGTGCACAATATGATATCATTTGAACAAACTATGCCATGAATGTGGCCATAAGATTGATCATTTGGCTTGAAAGCCATGAATCTTCACGCATGATAGTTCATTTCTGAGAACACTTTTTTAAAAATAATTTCCGTATGACAAGTTTATTATTTTTCCTTGAAACTTTGTCACATATAATGACACCATGCGAAGGTTTTCCAATTATTTGATTTTTTAATTTTTTATGCCCGTTTCAAAATGCGGTCAAAACGGTGGGCTTGACCGTTCCTAGCTAGTGGTTAAATCTTGGAATTTTTTTGGTGTTTCTCTGATTAAATAGATACTTATGTACCTAGAAATGATTTTTGGAAAAAATAAAAAGCAAACTACGAGGTAGCTATAGTTCAAATTTGACCCGCTTCCAACGAAATTGGCGGAAATTTGTCTTTTTTCACGAGAGGTGGATCAAAATTTTTTACACCCAACTATTTGGTCAATTATGCATTAAATATGTCCTAGTATTTTTAGAAAATTAACTTGGTACATTTTTGCAACAAATATATGATAGGTCCTTCACAAAAAAACCTCTTTTTGGGCACTCGAAAAATGGAAAATGAATTTTTCATCCAAAGAAAATAAAAACTTCCTTAAGCAACATTGTTTGTCATTCCAATATGCACCCTTGTGCACAATATGCGATCATTTAAACAAACTATGCCATAAATGTGGCCATAAGATTGAACATTTGGGTTGAAAGTCATTCATCTTCACACTTGATAGCTCGTTTCTGAGAACACTTTTTTAAAATAATCGCCGTATTACAAGTTTATAATTTTTCCTGGTAACTTGGTCACATATAATGATGCAATGCGAAGGTTTTCTAATTTTTTGTTTTTTTTTGAATTTTTTATGCCCGTTTCAAAATGCGGTCAAAACGGCGGGAATGTCCGTTCCTAGCTAGTGGTTGAATCTTGAAATTTTCTGGTGTTTCCCTGATTAAATAGATACTTATGTACCTAGAAATGATTTTTAGAAAAAATAAAGAGCAAACTACAAGGTAGCTACAGTTCAAATTTGACCCGCTTCCCACTGAATCGGCGGAAATTTGTCTTTTTCACCATAGGTGGATCAAAATTTCTGACACCAAACAATTTGGTAAATTGTGGTTTAAATATGTCCTAGTATTTTAGAAAATTGATTTGGACAATTTTGCAACAATCATTTGGTAGGCCCTTCACAAAAAAACTCATTTTGGGCACTCGAATAATGATTTAAATAGCTACAAAGATAAAAATTGCATGCAAACTGGCTATCATCCATAAAATATGGTCTAAATTGATAGAAAATTTTAGTTGTGCCATTTTACAAAATATTTTTGATAGCTGCTTCACAAAACCCTTCTAGTTTTAGTACTTAGAAACTATTCTAAATCATAATTTTTCTGAACCAATCAGAGCTCTTCACACGAATCACCCCCCTTAGCCGATCTGGACCATCCACATCCGACGAATCCAACGTCTCTGTCCCCTCTCAACCCAACCCAAACCCTAGCACCCCCCTCTCCTCGCTCGATCCAAATCTTGCTCCCCTCGTCTCCCACATCGTCGCTGCCACCCACCCCGATACCATCCCTCCCCTCGTCTCCCTCCCAAACCTTGCTGCCGGCGGCCTCTCCCCCTCCTCTCCGCTTCCCTCCCACCTCGTCCCCATCTCTCTCCCGCAGGACGCTGGCAGATTAGGAGCAAAAACAAAATCCCCCAAGCCCAACCCACTTCCTCTGCCCTCTTCCTCGATCCCGTGTCCGCCGCCGCCCCTCATCTGCACCGGCGCCGGGCTTCCCCGCCGGCGACCTCGCTACCCTTCTCCCGCACCGCTGCCGCCCCCACCCTCTCGCCCTTCCCCATCTTCTGTCGCTTCCCTTGGCCGTTGCGCGACTGTCTCTTCCCCATCTTCTCCCGCTTCCCCCCACCCAACCAACACGTTGACACGCAGACACGCTTCACCAGGCGTCGGAGCGACATCAGCGAGCCATGAAGGGCGGCGGAGCCATCCGGAGCGGTGGCGGGGGCGGCGGCGGGCTGATGCGGACGCGGCTGCGGCTCCCCGTGGTGCTCCTCTCCTGCTCCCTCTTCTTCCTCGCCGGCTTCTTCGGCTCCCTCCTCTTCACCCAGGTAACTAACACGGCCCGGCCCGGCTCGCAGATTCGTTTCGTCGTGCGCACGCGCGGGCCTCTGATCTGGGGTGGCTCTGGCGGTTGTTCCGTGGCATGATCCGCAGGGGGAGGATGACGTGGAGCGGCCGCTGCGGAGGGAGCGGCTCATGGAGGCGGTCTGGCCGGAGATGGCGTACGGGGAGTCCGGCGAGCCCGCGCCCTCCTTGATCCCTTACCAGGTCACGCCTTGTCCCGATTCCCTTCGTCGCATTGCCATTTTGTTCTTCGGGGATTCAGTTTAGGCTTTGCAGTATTAGTGACCACTGATTAGCATTGGGGACGATGGAAGATGGCGTTCGTGAAATTTTTGGTGAGGATGCGCGCTGCATTCGTTGGGGACGTGCAAGTTGCCAGAGTGGTATGTTCTGTTCTCCTCCCTCCCTCCCACAGTCCCACCCACCCCGTTGCATGTTCTGTTCTGTTTTTTTCTTTTCTTGGCCTGATGATTTTTACTGATGGAGTTGTTTGTGAGTAGTAAATGTCAGTGAATTACAGTGTTCGACCTAGTACAGAAAAAAAAACTTTGTAACATATAGTACATATTCGAATTGCTAAAGTCTGTACTGTTTAGCATGGCTGGATGGCAGGGGTCACCACTCACCAGGATAGATCCACAACATTGCATTGTTCTTATTACTGCAGCTAGCAGATGAATTCTGTGGTTGTTACAGGGATGATGCTCCTGTGTTGTTCAGTACTGTATAAGATACCTGTGTGGTAACAAAAACAAAGTTTGAACAAGCATATGCAAATTTGTGTGGCTCTGAATAAGATATCTATTTCTTACAGCCTTCTCCGATTATGATTTGTGGCTTATTGTCAGAATGATGTTGCTGAAAGAAAGTTCAGCAAGTTCTGTGGCTAGCAGTTATATTTTTCAATTTTTATTACAGCTAAGAGCGTAGCTTGGGTCCTTTTCGGGATAAGAATTGGGAGGCTCCGATGTTATCACCATCCCATTTTTCGTTCTTCAAATATGTAGAATTATTCTTTGTTTGTTGGATGCTCGAGAGTAGGGGATATGGTTTTCTGGGAGAGACATCTTTACTGAATTATGTGCTGAAAATGTTTTCTTATGTGTGTTTCAGTGCGAACACGGATCAGTTGCTGCTCTAAACCCAACAATTCGGAGGAGGAATGCACGAGAAGCGAGTCCCCCAGCGATGCCAAGGTTGGCCGTGTATTATTACTGTTCTTTGAGCTGTCTCTGTTTCAACCATACAATCCGTCTAGCATAAGGTGGATAAGGCAAATACTGGAGACACTGTCGTACATATTGGGCATGGTAGTAGACTGTCAGAACCTTACGGTCTTGCAAAATCTTCAGAATCAATATTCTGCTCCAGTTAGGTTCTATGTATATCCTCTTTTTTTCATGGGATATGTATATCCTATAAGTCATGGTTTATCTCAGAAAAGAGGATTTCAAATTAGAAAGTTCTTCAAATTGTACAAGTAAAGGATCCTTAAGAAATGTTTATGGCAGATGTCAACTGCAAGTCTACAGAAGACAGAAGTGATGTACATATGATCCCCAAATGATGAACAGTACCATTCTGCAAACCAAAAGGGGCATATGAACAATTTCGGGTTTTTTTTGTGTTGGGGCAAATGGATTATGCTGGACTGACTAAGCTTGAGTCCAAATTTCCTTCATTGTGAATTCAGTTAGCCATTGTTTGAGCAAATCATTTCTGCATGCATGTGTACTGGGGTTAGTACTATCTACTATGGCGAATGCCATGCAAACAATTAAGTTGCTTCATTTGATTGCCTGCTACATCTCCACTTAAATACTCATAATGCTACTGTCCAGATCTTGTTCAATTGGACTGACTACATATCTCTTGTTAAAATTGTGGTCTTGATCTTTTGTTTAAACCTGAGACATCATGCATAACTAGCTGTTCCTTTAGAGTCTAAACCCGAGACCTCTTTTGTTTTATATTCAGTTCTATGACTGATGGTCACACTGCTGTTTTGCTATCCTTGATAAACCTGAGACCTCTTTCTATTCTTCTTCTTTAGGTCACACTGTTGTTTTGCTGTGGTTGATAAACCTGAGACTTCTTTCTATTCTTCAAGGCGGTTTTGTTTAGGCCAGCCATGGAGCAGAAAGAACGGACATTGCTACCTAAGCAAGAGGGAAGGTAATGATCCTGATGATACTCTTGTCATTTTGTTAAAGGGAATATGTGTCCAGTCAATGCATGCTCTGGATGCTAGCTAGTCCTACTGGGCAATATAGCTAATACTTTTCTTATTCTCACAGACCCGACGAGGCCATGATGCTTACCTTGCTCGAGCGCATCAACCCCGACCATGGCACCACATTCACAGTCTTGAGGTAGCCGTGCTGCAACTACAACAACGCTATCTTCTCTGACTAGATAAGTCTCCGGTCTATTCCATTATTTTCTTTTGTTCTTTGGTCGATGGGCCATGATGCCATTGTGTTGATTCCCTATGTGATGCAGAAGCTATGGTGTTTTGTTTTAAGTCTGTTGTAAATTGTAATTGATAATGATTTGTGTAAAATTAGTGTAGAACATATGTCTTGTTATCTTAAATCGTTCGTGTCGTGCTCAATGAACCATCAAAGATTAAATCGTTTTCTGTGTTCAACATCTAGAACCATTCTGGGAGTTTTGGTAGACATGCAACAACTATGCCTTCTTGTATTCTGAACAACCATTTCTGGAAGTTTTGGTATTCATGCAACAGCTAGTCCTTGTGGTTATTACGGTTACATGTTACATGTAGAGATGGTTCATGATTTAGTCCCTAGCAGCTTTCTATATTTGTTTTTATTTTGTTTCTAACTCTTTTGGTTAATTGTTAGATGCCTTTGTTCAGCCTGTACGGACATATCCAGAAATGGTGTTTCCTCTCATGTGAAGAGCTCCAGCCTGAAAGTGAAGAAGTCTGGAGTGTATTTGTAGTAGGTTTATATGTTGTGATGGTATCATATGTAATGGTGAAATGAATTATGTAAAGATTGTGCTATTAGCCAAAATTGGCATGTGGTTTGATAATTCTCATTTGTTTGCTGTTTTGAATGAAATAATTGTGTGGAAATTGAAACATTGGATGTCTTTAATTAGAACCTGACAAGTGGGACCTAATAGTATTTGGCATATAAAAAGGCGATTTTCCAAATAATATTTACAGGAAAAAAACTAAAAACTAAGGAAATGGACTGTAAAAAGGCCGAGGCCCAATTGAGAAATAGATGCGAACAAAAAAAGAAATGGTCCAAAAAAGTATCACGACCCTGGAAATAAAAAGGCTGCAATAATGGGCTTGGCCCATGAATCTGATCAAAAATTGACGGAAAAATAATATAAAAAGGCTGAATTGTTGGGCTTGGCCCATGTAAAACACCCAATCGGACTGGGCTGAATCTTATCAATGACCTTCTCAATAGGTCGCAATTTTGCCACGTTAGATTGCCACGTCGGAGGCCTACGTGGCCTGGGGAGGCTGCTAGTGACCAAAACAAAACAGTAGGCATATTTTGATCGTAAATGTCTACGACCTTCTTACAGAGAAGGTCGTTAATTTCAGTTTACGACCGCCAGCTTTTGACCTTTTGTTTTTGGTCACAAAAAGGTCGCAAATGAAAAACAATGACCTTTCAGTGACCAATAGTCAAGGTCACAAGTTAACATATTTTTTGTAGTGGTTCTCAATGACCGAGAGCTTCTCATCGCGCTACACCAGAAACAGGACAAGCATCACAACTGGCTCAAGCGTCAGATGCAAAGCCTCTTGGTGGATGTCAACCGCATTCACAATCTTGCCACCAAGAATGCCTTTGTTACTCATGAAACCTTTCACAGGTCGTGGAAGAGTTTGACATTGCTTAGTGCTGAAGCTGATCTGCAGGACGATGGCTTCACAGAAAGATTCAAGTTTGACTCCACTCCTCCAAGGAATCCTCACTTGCGTCGCACTCCCTCACTTGAAGACTCTGACTATTCGTCCTCAGCTGCAACAGTGACTGCTAGAGTCATCGATGACCAAGATGATGCAACTTCACCTCCTCCAACTTCAGCGCGTGTTGACACTGCACCAAGTTCTTCTGCACCACCGGACCTAAACGATGACCCTGCTGCCTCGCCTGAACCTCATGGGAACGAGTAGGCGCTCTATGTCTTCAAACCTTTTTGGTCCTCACTGAAAAAAGGGGGAGAAGCATATGAGTTGATAGTCTTCAAGCGGGTCCATATGGGTGGTTGCTTTACCTTTTGCTACGTTTGTCAAGTGCTTACAACTCTCGCTTTTCGATACGTTTGGTTCTTTGAGTTGTAACACTTAAACTCGATGGTCATCTGCTACTTATTTGCTATTCTGTGATACGATGATAAATTCCGCATGTGCGATGATAACTTCCGCACTTAGGTCATTTTGCAGACATCCATTTTTCATTATACATGTCATTATCTTCGTTACATCAAATCATGCATGATGAATTGTCATCATAAGTTGAAGAGGATCTCCACAAGTACAACCTGCCATGTGCATTTGCATTCCAAGAGCAAATTACTTATATGCACATCTTCAGGGGGAGCCTCTGCCACTTATGAAGACACATACCCTATTCTTTACAATTTCACATATTTTATTCCCCGTTGAAAACTTCAACCAGTTTGTCATCAATCACCAAAAAGGGGGAGATTGTAAGTGCATCTAGTGCCACCCCTAGTTGGTTTTGCAGTATTGACGACAAACTTGGTTGAGGGACTAATGTGTTTGTGAGAATTGCAGGATAACACAGGTAGAAGTCACTCATTGATTCGTTTTCCTACCAGAGATGACCCCTAAAAATGTATGAAGACATTGAAGTCAAATGTGGTATGTGAAGACATTCACATTGAAGACTATGACAAGAGAAGACATCGCAAGAAGACTATGGAGCGCGAATACTTAGTTGTTTCGTCGTTCTTTTTCATCTTTGTTGAGTCATAGGAACCACCACACTGTTAAGTGGGGTCCAAGTGAACCAGTCAGAATGACTGAAGTGATGCTTAACCAAAATCCTATGTCTTCGAGCGCAGACAATGAGAGAAAATCTTATCCAGAGCTGGATAAGTCAGCTTTGCTTATAGCCCAAGTAAAGTTGCCGTGTGTGTTTGAAATCTGACCATTGGAACACGTGTTAGTTCCTTAGTGACCCAGGGTCATTTCGGACAAATCAGGTCGGGTTGCCTAGTGGCTATAAATAGCCCACCCCTACAACCATAAACGGTTGGCTACTCAGAGTTAGTATACGGCTTTTGTCATTTGAGAGCAACCCACCTCGAAGCCTTTGAGAGAGAATTCCTTGCGAGGACAAAGCCCTAAACACCCAGAGCCAAAGAGTGTTAGGCATCACTGAAGTCTTCCTGTGTGTGTGATCTGAAGACTTATTACACTTGTGGACTGTGAATCCTCCAGCCGGTTAGGCGTCGTGTTCTGAGCATACAAGAGTCATTGTGGATCACCGGTGAACGAAGTCTGTGAAGGTTTGGAAGTCTACCTTGAAGACTTACCAGTGTGATTGGGCGAGGACTGGGTGTCCTTAGCTCAAGGGGAATAAGGTGAAGACGCGGTCTTCTGAGTTGAATCTCAGCCTCCCTAACCAGACGTACAGTTGTCACAGCAACTGGAACTGGTCCAACAAATCTTTGTCTTCAACGAGCCACTGGTTCTATCTTTCCCATCTCTTTATTTACAGTTGGTTCTTGTGAAGTCATTGCATGTTTGCATTATCCTTTGTCTTCACTGTGTGACTGCTTGTTCTGATTGGCTTCATACTATCTTCCAACCTGATCTATACTGCCTAGCTGCTATTAGTCTTTATGCTTTCACTTCATTGAATACTTGACTATGGCTTGCTTAGTGTAGTCTACCTTCCGCTGCATGGTAATAGGTTTATTACTATCGTTTGTCTTCAAAACTTCCATGTTTTGAAGACTTTCATAAAAATCGCCTATTCACCCCCCTCTAGTCGGTCACTAGCACTTTCACCCCCCTCTAGTCGATCACTAGCTCTTTCAATTGTTATCAGAGCAAGGTAATCCCTTGTTCTGTGTGATTCAGTTTAACCACCTGGAGTTTTAGCTATGTCGACTGCAGGGATAATCAAAGTCTCCGTTGCGTGCCCAGTCTTCGATGGAACTGAATATCCCTACTGGAAGAATAAGATGCGCATGCATCTGGAAGCCATTGATGTCGACCTCTAGTATGTCGTCAAGAATGGCGTCCCCAAGGATGGTGAAGGTGTCACCGCTGCTGATGTCAAGGAGTTCGTTCAACTGGATTCTACTGCCAAGAATATCATCTGTGGTCATCTGACCAAAGGACAGTATGGCCGTGTGAGTGCTCTGGAAACATCCAAACTACTCTGGGACTGGCTCTCCAAGGTCAACGAAGGCGTCTCAACCCAGAGAGATCAAAGAATTAGTGTCCTTCGCAACCTCTTCAACCGCTTCAAGAGAAACGACAATGAGAATGTTCAGCTCACGTTTGATCGACTCACTGACATCACAAATGAGCTTCAAGCTCTCGGCGCTACTGAGATCACCAAGCATGAAGTCGTCAAGACACTCCTGAGATCACTTGATAGCTCATTTGACACCCTAGCCCTGATGATTCAAGAACGCCCTCACTTCAAGACACTCAATCCGCCTGACATACTTGAAAGGCCCAACACACTTGAGTTTCAGCTTTCTGAGAAAAGAGACATCTATGGTCCGAACTATGGGTGAACTCGTGCTTTGAAGGCAAAAACTGTTTCCTCATCTGAAGAAGAATCTGACTGTAGTTCTGATGATCCTGAAGACATTGGAAAGGAGCTTGCTATGCTTGTGAAGAAGTTCCAGAAATTCACCAAGAAGAAAGGCTTCAGAAAGTCCTCACGATCCAGCTCAAGGAATGATGAAGTTTTTGCTCATGACTACAAGAAGAGAACATGCCACACGTGCAAGAAACCTGGTCACTACATCGCTGAGTGTCCGCAGTGGGACAATGAGAACAACAAGAAGAAGAAGAGCAAGGAATATGATTCTGACGACAAGAAAAAGAAGAAATACTCAAAGTCTTCTTCCAAGTCTTCCTCAAAGTCTTCATCACACAAGAAGAGCTCATCTGGCAAGGCCCATGCATTTGTGTGAAAGGAAATGGATTCAGAGGAGGAGTCTGCTTCTGAGGAGGCTGAGGTGGAGTCTGAGGAGGAGTTCGATTTTGGCGTTGCAAGTCTGGCTACAGCCTACGTTGCCATGTCTATCTTCAACATTGAAGACAATGACTTCATCACCGACGCCGATGCTAATGACAAGGACAACTCCGCTCCCACCTACTGCTTCATGGCACGCGGTGCCAAGGTAAACTCACGCACCACTCACTATCAAACATCAAGTGAAGATGACTCTGATTGTGGTTCCAAACCCAGCTACAAAACACTTGCTAAAACTGCAACTGAACAACAGAAAGCTATGGAACATATTCAAAAACTATTAGACAAAAGTGATGACCTATTAGACGCTGAAATGACTCGATCTCAGTCCTTAATCGAAGACATAAAAAATCTTCATGTTAAGTATGAGGAGCTTGAAAGTCGTCATGAAACGCTCTCAACAACTCATGAAAAGCTTTCCTATGATTATCTTCAAAGGAAGCAAGAACTTGAGAAATTGAGAGCGGCTCATGAAGATCTTCAAAAGGAAAACGAGTCACTTCGCGCCAAACAGATCAGACCCGCTCAAGAAGGATTTGAACCACCATGTCTTAAATGCATTGAGCATGATAACTCTACTTCTGTTGCTAGATGTTCTACTGCTGCTACTGTTGCAATATCTTCAACTGTTGATGTGGTAACTAACCCCTCTGCTGAGGATACCACTGCTATTGCTGATGAAAATGCTAGGTGTAAGACATTGCTTGAAACAGGGATGTATAAAAGTCTCAAAGGGCATCAAACTCTATGTGATGTCCTCAAAAGGCAGATTCTGAACCGAAACCCTAGGAAAGAGGGTGTCGGGTTCGAAAGGAAAATGAATGCTGATGGCTCTTACTGGAAACCTGAGCAGTACCCCAAAACCACATGGGTTGTTGCAAAGGAACCTTCAGTGGATCCATCCACCCTATCTGGCTTCAATTTTTGATTGCTCCATGCTATATTATCTACTGTTTTGGACTATATTGGGCTTTATTTTCCACTTTTATATTATTTTTGGGACTAATCTATTAACCGGAGGCCAAGCCCAGAATTGTTGTTTTTTGCCTATTTCAGTGTTTCGAAGAAACGGAATATCAAACGGAGTCCAAATGGAATAAAACCTTCGGGAACATGATTTTCTCACCGAACGTGATCCAGGAGACTTGGACCCTGCTCCAAGGAACAAAAGAGGCGGTCACGAGGGTGGGGGGCGCCCCCCTAGGGCGCACCCCTGACTCGTGGGCCCCTCGGAGCTCCACCGATGTACTCCTTCCTCCTATATATACCTACATACCCCCAAACGATCAGAACAGGAGCCAAAAACCTAATTCCATCGCCGCAACTTTCTATATCCACGAGATCCCATCTTGGGGCCTGTTCCGGTATTGCAATGAGCGTACACGGTAAAAGTGAGCGTAAACGGTATTGCGATGTGTGGAAACAAGGCCTAGGGTTCATACTTTCGCTAGTGTAAGTTCCCTCAACAATACTAACATAATTGGATCACATAACTATCCCTCAACATGCAACAAAGAGTCACTCCAAAGTCACTAATAGCGGAGAACGAACAAAGAGATTATGGTAGGGTACGAAACCACCTCAAAGTTATTCTTTTCAAATCAATCCGTTGGGCTATTCCTATAAGTGTCACAAACAGCCCTAGAGTTCGTACTAGAATAACACCTTAAGACACAAATCAATCAAAACCCTAATGTCACCTAGATACTCCAATGTCACCTCAAGTATCCATGGGTATGATTATACGATATGCATCACACAATATCAGATTCATCTATTCAACCAACACAAAGGACCTCAAAGAGTGCCCCAAAGTTCCTACCATAGAATCACGACGAAAACGTGTGCCAACCCCTATGCATAGGTTCATGGGCGGAACCCGCAAGTTGATCACCAAAACATACATCAAGTGGATCAATAGAATACCCCATTGTCACCACGGGTATCCCACGCAAGACATACATCAAGTGTTCTCAAATCTTTAAAGACTCAATCCGATAAGATTACTTCAAAGGGGAAACTCAATTCATTACAAGAGAGAAGAGGGGGAGGAGAAACATAGGATCCAACTATAATAGCAAAGCTCGCGATACATCAAGATCGTATCGTCTCAAGAACACGAGAGAGAGAGAGAGAAATCAAACACATAGCTACTGGTACATACCCTCAGCCCCGAGGGAGAACTACTCCCTCCTCGTCATGGAGAGCGCCGAGATGATGAAGATGGCCACCGGTGAGGGATCCCCCTCCGGCAGGGTGCTGGAATAGGGTCCCGATTGGTTTTTCGTGGCCACGGAGGCTTCCAGCGGCGGAACTCCTAATCTAATCTCCGTTCTGGAAGTTTTAGGGTATATGGAGTTATATAGGCAGAAGAAGCACGTCAGGGGAGCCACGGGGGCCCCACGAGGCGGGGGGCGCGCCCTAGGGGGGGGGGGTGGGTGGGCGCACCCCCACCCTCGTGGGCATCTCCCATATCTTTTGATGTGGGGTCCAAGTCCATCAGGTGTGTTTCCTTCCAAAAATAACTTCTCTAGTTGATTTCGTTCCGTTTCGACTCCGTTTGATATTCCTTTTCTTCAAAACACTGAAATAGGCATAAAACAACAGATCTGGGCTGGGCCTCCGGTTAATAGGTTAGTCCCAAAAATAATATAAAAGTGGCTAATAAAGCCCAATGTTGCCCAAAACAGTAGATAATATAGCATGGAGCAATCAAAAATTATAGATACGTTGGAGACATATCAAGCATCCCCAAGCTTAATTCCTGCTCGTCCTCGAGTAGGTAAATGATAAAAAAGATAATTTTTGATGTGGAATTCTAGTTGGCATAATTTCAATGTAATTCTTCTTAATTGTGGTATGAATATTCAGATCCATAAGATTCAAGATAAAAGTTTATATTGACATAAAAATAATAATACTTCAAGCATACTTAAATAAGCAATTATGTCTTCTCAAAATAACATGGCCAAAGAAATTTCATCCCTACAAAATCATATAGTTTAGTCATGCTCCATTTTCGTCACACAAGAATGCTCTCATCATGCACAACCCCGATGACAAGCCAAGCAATTGTTTCATACTTTAGTAATCTCAAACTCATAAACTTTCACGCAATACATGAGCGCGAGCCATGGATATAGCACTATGGGTGGAATAGAATAATGAGGAGGTTATGTGGACAAGACAAAAAAGGAGAAAGTCTCACATCAATGAGGCTAATCAATGGGCTATGGAGATGCCCATCGATTGATGTTAATGCAAGGAGTAGGGATTGCCATGCAACGGATGCACTAGAGCTATAAATATATGAAAGCTCAACAAAAGAAACTAAGTGGGTGTGCATCCAACTTGCTTGCTCACGAAGACCTAGGGCACTTGAGGAGGCCCATTGTTGGAATATACAAGCCAAGTTCTATAATGAAAATTCCCACTAGTATATGAAAGTGACAAAACAAGAGACTCTCTATCATAAAGATCATGGTGCTACTTTGAAGCACAAGTGTGGAAAAAAGGAATAGTAACATTGCCCCTTTTTTTGGGCCTTCTTTTTTTGGCCTTTTTTTGGCCTTTCTTTTTTATTTGGCATTTTTTTTATATTTTGGGACAATGCTCTATTAATGATGATCATCACACTTCTATTTATTTACAACTCAATGATTACAACTCGATACTAGAACAAAGTATGACTCTATATGAATGCCTCCGGTGGCATACCGGGATATGCAATGAATCAAGAGTGACAAGTATGAAAAATTATGAATGGTGGCTTTGCCACAAATACTATGTCAACTACATGATCATGCTAGGCAATATGACAATGATGATGTGTCATGATGAACGAAATGGTGGAAAGTTGCATGGCAATATATCTCGGAATGGCTATGGAAATGCCATAATAGGTAGGTATGGTGGCTGTTTTGAGGAAGATATAAGGAGGTTTATGTGTGAAAGAGCGTATCATATCACGGGGTTTGGATGCACCGACGAAGTTTGCGCCAACTCTCAATGTGAGAAAGGGCAATGCACGGTACCGAAGAGGCTAGCAAGGATGGAAGGGTCAGAGTGCGTATAATCCATGGACTCAACATTAGTCATAAAGAACTCACATACTTATTGCAAAAATCTACAAGTCATCAAAAACCTTGGTACTACGCGCATGCTCCTAGGGGGATAGATTGGTAGGAAAAGACCATCGCTCGTCCCCGACCGCCAGTCATAAGGAGGACAATCAAATAACACCTCATGTTTCAAATTTGTTACATAACATTTACCATACGTGCATGCTACGGGATTTCCAAACTTCAACACAAGCATTTCTCAATTTCACAACTACTCAACTAGCACGACTTTGATATTATTACCTCCATATCTCAAAACAATCATCAAGTATCAAACTTCTCTTAGTATTCAACACACTCATAAGAGAATTTTATTATTCTTGAATACCTAGCATATTAGGATTTTAAGAAAATTACCATTCTATTTAAGACTCTCAAAATAATCTAAGTGAAGCATGAGAGTTCATCTATTTCTTCAAAATAAAACTACCACCATGCTCTAAGCGGTATAAGTGAAGTACTAGAGCAAATGACAAACTACTCCGAAAGATATAAGTGAAGATCAATGAGTAGTTGAATAATTATGCAACTATGTGAAGACTCTCTAACATTTAATAATTTCAGATCTTGGTATTTTATTCAAACATCAAGCAAAAAATGAAATAAAATTACGCTCCAAGCAAAACACATATCATGTGGTGAATAAAAATATAGCTCCAAGTAAAGTTACCGATGAACGAAGACGAAAGAGGGGATGCCTTCCGGGGCATCCCCAAGCTTAGGCTCTTGGCTATACTTGAATATTACCTTGGGGTGCCTTGGGAATCCCCAAGATTAGGCTCTTGCCACTCCTTATTCCATAGTCCATCGAATCCTTACCCAAAACTTGAAAACTTCACAACACAAAACTTAACAGAAAACTCGTAAGCTCCATTAGTATAAGAAAATAAATCACCACTTCAAGGTACTGTAAAAAACTCATTCTTTATTTATATTGGTGTAAAACCTACTGTATTCCAACTTCTCTATGGTTTATAAACTATTTTACTAGCCATAGATTCATCAAAATAAGTAAACAACACATCGAAAACAGAATCTGTCAAAAACAGAACAGTCTGTAGTAATATGAATCAAACGTATACTTCTGGAACTCATAAAATTCTCAAATAAATTTCTGGACCTTAGGAATTTATCTGTTAATAATCTGAAAAAATAATTAACTCAATAGCACTATCCAAATAAAAATGGCAGCATTTCTTGTGAGCGCTAAAGTTTCTGTTTTTTACAGCATGATCAACAAGACTTTCCCCAACTCTTCCCAAAGGTTCTACTTGGCACAGGCACTAATTAAAAGCATAAAACCACATCTAAACAGAGGCTAGATGAATTATTTATTACTAAACAAGAACAAAAATCAAGGAACAAAATTAAAATTGGGTTGCCTCCCAACAAGCGCTATCGTTTAAAGCCCCTAGCTAGGCATGATGATTTCAATGATGCTCACATAAAGGCTAAGAATTGAAATATAAAGAGAGCATCATGAAGAATATGACTATCACAATTAAGTCTAACATACTCCCTCCATTCCACAATGTAGTGCTTCCTCTATTCACGTGCTTTAACTTTGACCGTAAATTTAACTATCAAGACCGATTGCGGCGGGGGCAAAAGTTATATCAGTGAATTTGTATTCGAAAGAAGTTTTTAATTATGTAACCTTTTCTCCCGCCGCAGTCGGTCTCGTTCGTTAAATTTATGGTCAAAGTTCGACCTCGGGAAGCGCGGGCGCACTATATTTTGGAATGGAGGGAGTACTTCCTATGCATAGGAATTTTGTGAGCAAACAACTTGTGGGAACAAGAATCAACTTGCATAGGTAGGTAAAACAAGCATAACTTCAAAACTTTAAGCACATAGAGAGGAGACTTGATATTATTGCAATTCCTACAAGCATATATTCCTCCCTCATAATAATTTTCAGTAGCATCATGAATGAATTCAACAATATAACCAGCACCTAAAGCATTCTTTTCATGATCTACAAGCATGCAAAATTTACTACTCTCCACATAAGCAAAATTCTTCTCATTCGGGATAGTGGAAGTATCATAAGAGACTTGGATACTATAAATTGTTTCCACATTAAAAGAGTAATGTTCAGAGAAGGGGTAATCATAATCATGACAAGTTTTATAAATATAATCATCACTACTTTTTATAGCATAAGTTTCATCACAATAATCATCATAAGTAGCAACTTTGTTCTCATCATAATCACTTTGCATATCAAAACAGGGAAGGCTAAAAATATCATCATTATTAAACATAGCATCCCCAAGCTTGGGACAAACATTAATTGCATCAAATATATTCTCAAATATGTCATACTCATCAAACATAGCTTCCCCAAGCTTGGGTCTTTTCGTATCATAAGCATAATCACTCTCATCATTAATAGCATGGATAGCACCAATAGTATAGCAATTATTATATTCTTCCAAGCTAGTGCCAAAAAGATTTTCAAGATCATAAGAAGTATCATTATCTTCCCAATCATAATCATCACAACAAGCAATAGGCATAATGAGATCATCATCAAGTGTATCATCTTCATTTTCATGAGGCACAACAATAATAGGAGCAACTTTATTTGGGAGAGATACCTTTTTACCTCTCTTCCTTTTTCTTTTCTTATTCTTCACCACATCATGTGTGGGTTCAATCCTCTTTTTGGTGCTCCTTATTAATGAGATTGGTTGAATAGGAGGCTCCTCCTCGTTACCTGATTCATCATAAGAGATAATAGGAGGATATTGGGAAGTCTCTTCACTTTCATTAGCATTCTCTTCATCCTCTATTTGCTTTCTTTTCTTTATGTAATTGGCAATATACGGATTATCAATGCAATTCACCGCACAATACATATAAATCTTCTCTAGATCAAAACCAAGAAGTTTATCGAGATTAAATTTTGGAAGACCCTCAGTTATACGCTTCATTTCTTCATAACCCAACAGCAAACTAAGTTCATTATGGTGTGCAAGGGAAATCAAGTCATCACAATTTTTGGACACGATACGGTCATGAAACAATTTTCATTTGATATTTAAATGACCATGTTCATTGCAAAGTTCGCAAGTATGGGTAAGATATCTTAAATTTTCAGCACATTCATCTAGCTCTTCTTGCAGCAATTTGGTTTCTAAGTACTTATGCCTCTTGCAATATCTATCTTCCCTATTTGGTGTGTACTTGCAAACCTAGTCTACTCCACAAAAATTGACATGTTTATAGGAGGCATTTTCATCATAACTAGTGCAATCATCATTAGCATCATGGATATTCAAAGAATTCATACTAACAACATTGCAATCATGCTCATCATTCAAATATGTAGTGCCAAACATTTTAGAGATCTCTTCTTCTAGCACTTGAGCACAATTATCCTTTCCATCATACTCACGAAAGATATTAAAAAGGTGAAGCGTATGAGACAAACTTAATTCCATTTTTTATAGTTTTCTTTTATAAAGTAAACTAGTAATAAAACAAGAAACTAAAAGACTCAATTGCAAGATCTAAAGATATACCTTCAAGCACTCACCTCCCCGGAAACGGCGCCAGAAAAGAGCTTGATGTCTACTACACAACCTTCTTCTTGTAGACGTTGTTGGGCCTCCAAGTGCAGAGGTTTGTAGGACAGTAGCAAATTTCCCTCAAGTGGATGACCTAAGGTTTATCAATCCGTAGGAGGCGTAGGATGAAGATGGTCTCCCTCAAGCAACCCTGCAACCAAATAACAAAGAGTCTCTTGTGTCCCCAACACACCCAATACAATGGTAAATTGTATAGGTGCACTAGTTCGGCGAAGAGATGGTGATACAAGTGCAATATGGATAGTAGATAAAGGTATTTGTAATCTGAAATAATAAAAACAGCAAGGTAGCAAGTGATAAAAGTGAGCGTAAACGGTATTGCAATGTGTTGAAACAAGGCCTAGGGTTCATACTTTCACTAGTGTAAGCTCCCTCAACAATACTAACATAATTGGATCACATAACTATCCCTAAACATGCAACAAAGAGTCACTCCAAAGTCACTAATAGCGGAGAACGAACGAAGAGATTAAGGTAGGGTACGAAACCACCTCAAAGTTATTCTTTCCAATCAATCCGTTGGGCTATTCTTATAAGTGTCACAAACAGCCCTAGAGTTCATACTAGAATAACACCTTAAGACACAAATCAATCAAAACCCTAATATCACCTAGATACTCCAATGTCACCTCAAGTATCCGTGGGTATGATTATACGATATGCATCACACAATCTCAGATTCATCTATTCAACCAACACAAAGGACCTCAAAGAGTTCCCCAAAGTTCCTATCGGAGAATCACGACGAAAACGTGTGCCAACCCCTATGCATAGGTTCATGGGCGGAACCCGCAAGTTGATCACCAAAACATACATCAAGTGGATAAATAGAATACCCCATTGTCACCACGGGTATCCCACGCAGGACATACATCAAGTATTCTCAAATCTTTAAAGACTCAATCCGATAAGATTACTTCAAAGGGGAAACTCAATTCATTACAATAATAGCAAAGCTCGCGATACATCAAGATCGTATCGTCTCAAGAACACGAGAGAGAGAGAGATCAAACACATAGCTACTTGTACATACCCCCAGCCCTGAGGGAGAACTACTCCCTCCTCGTCATGGAGAGCGCCGGGATGATGAAGATGGCCACCGGTGAGGGATCCGCCCTCCAGCAGGGTGCCGGAACAGGGTCCCGATTGGTTTTTTGTGGCTACGGAGGCTTCTGGCGGCGGAACTCCCGATATAATCTCCGTTCTAGAAGTTTTAGGGTATATGGAGTTATATAGGCAGAAGAAGCACGTCAGGGGAGCCACGGGGGCCCCACGAGGCAGGGGGCGCGCCCTAGGGGGGTGGGCGCGCCCCCACCCTCGTGGGTAGCTCCCGTATCTTCTGACGTGGGGTCCAAGTCCACCAGGTGTGTTTCCTTCCAAAAATAACTTCTCCAGTTGATTTCGTTCCGTTTCGACTCCGTCTGATATTCCTTTTCTTAAAAACACTGAAATAGGCATAAAACAGCAAATCTGGGCTGGGCCTCCGGTTAATAGGTTAGTCCCAAAAATAATATAAAAGTGGATAATAAAGCCCAATATTGCCCAAAACAGTAGATAATATAGCATGGAGCAATAAAAAATTATAGATACGTTGGAGACGTATCAGCTATTTAGTTAATTCTTTTTGCAGATGATTAATAGATAAATTCCTCACGTCCAACAATTTATTTTAGAATTTTTGGGGTTCTAGATCTTGCGCTAGCTACATATTACTACAGACTGTTCTGTTTTGACAGATTCTGTTTTTCGTGTGTTGTTTGCTTATTTTGATAAATCTATGGTTAGTAAAATAGTTTATAATCCATAGAGAAGTTGGAATATAGTAGGTTTAACACCAATATAAATAAAGAATGAGTTCATTACAGTACCTTGAAGTGGTTTTTTGTTTTCTTTCGCTAACGGAGCTCACGAGTTTTCTACTTTAAGTTTTGTGTTGTGAAGTTTTCAAGTTTTGGGTGAATTCTTGTGATGGATTATGGAACAAGGAGTGGCAAGAGCCTACGCTTGGGGATGCCCATGGCACCCCCAAAATAATCCAAGGACACCAAAAGGTCAAAGCTTGAGGATGCCACGGAAGGCATCCCCTCTTTCGTCCACTTCCATCGGTAATTTACTTGGAGCTATATTTTTATTCACCAACATGATATGTGTTTTGCTTGGAGCGTCTTGTATTATTTGTGTCTTTGGTTGTTAGTGTGCCACAATCATCCTTGCTGTACACACCTTTTGAGAGAGCCATACATGAATTAGAATTTGATAGAATACTCTATGTGCTTCACATATATCTTTTGAGCGTTATAGTTTTGCTCTATGTGCTTCACTTAGATCTTTAGAGCACGGTGGTGGATTTGTTTTAAAGAAACTATTGATCTCTCATGCTTCACTTAAATTATTTTTAGAGTCTTAATAGCATGGTAATTTGCTTAATAATAACATGCTTGGTATTCAAGATTTGTGGAACTTTCTTTTGAGTGTGTTGAATACTAAGAAAAGTGTGATGCTTGATAATTGTTTTGAGATGTGGAGGTAGTAATATCAAAGTCATTCTAGTAGAGTAATTGTGAATTTGAGAAGTGCTTGAGTTAAAAGTTTGCAAGTCCTGTAGCATGCACGTATGGTAAACGTCATGCAACAAATTTGAAACATGAGGTGTTATTTGATTGTCCTCCTTATGAGTGGCGGTCAGGGACGAGCGATGGTCTTTTCCTACCAATCTATCCCCCTAGGAGCATGCGTGTAATACTTTGGTTTTTGATGGCTTGTAGATTTTTGCAATAAGTATACGAGTTCTTTATGACTAATGTTGAGTCCATGGATTATACGCACTCTCACGCTTCCATCCTTGCTAGCCTCTACGGTACAGTGCATTGCCCTTTCTCACATCGAGAGTTGGTGCAAACTTCGCCGGTGCATCCAAACCCCGTGATATGATACGCTCTGTCACACATAAACCTCCTTATATCTTCCTCAAAACAGCCGCCATACCTACCTATTCTGGCATTTCCATAGCCATTCCGAGATATATTGCCATGCAACTTTCCACCATTCCGTTCATCATGACATGCATTCATCATTGTCATATTGCTTTGCATGATCATGTAGTTGACATCGTATTTGTGGAAAAGCCACCATTCATAATTTTTCATACATGTCGCTCTTGATTCATTGCATATCCTGGTACACCGCCGGAGGCATTCATATAGAGTCATACTTTGTTCTAATATCGAGTTGTAATCATTGAGTTGTAAATAAATAGAAGTGTGATGATCATCATTCAATAGAGCATTGTCCCAATAAAAAAAAAGAGAAATGCCAAAGAAAAAAAAAGAAGGCCCCCAAAAAGAAAATAAATAAAAAGGGGCAATGCTACTGTCCTTATTCCACATTTGTGCTCCAAAGTAGCACCATGTTCTTCATATAGCGAGTCTCATATATTGTGCTTCAAAGTAGCACCATGTTTTTCATATAGAGAGTCTCATATGTTATCACTTTCATATACTAGTGGGAATTTTCATTATAGAACTTGGCTTGTATATTCCAACAATGGGCCTCCTCAAGTGCCCTAGGTCTTCATGAGCAAGCAAGTTGGATGCACACCCACTAGTTTCTTTTGTTGAGCTTTCATACATTTATAGCTCTAGTGCATCCGTTGCATGGCAATCCCTACTCCTTGCATTAACATCAATCGGTGGGCATCTCCCTAGCCCATTGATTAGCCTCGTGGATGTGAGACTTTCTCCTTTTTGTCTTCTCCACATAACCCCCATCATTATTCTATTCCACCCATAGTGCTATATCCATGGCTCGCGCTCATGTATTGGGTGAAAGTTTATGAGTTTGAAATTATTAAGGTATGAAACAATTTCTTGGCTTGTCATCGGGGTTGTGCATGATGAGAGCATTCTTGTGTGATGAAAATGGAGCATGACTAAACTATATGATTTTGTAGGGATGAACTTTCTTTGGCCATGTTACTTTAAGAAAACATAATTGCTTTGTGGGTTTGCTTGAAGTATTATTATTTCTTATGTCAATATAAACTTTTGTCTTGAATCTTTCTAATCTGAATATTCATATCACAATTAAGAAGATTTGCATTGAAATTATGCCAAGTAGCACTCCGCATCAAAAATTCCCTTTTTATCATTTACCTACTCGAGGACGAGCAGGAATTAAGCTTGGGGATGCCTGATACGTCTCCAGCGTATCTATAATTTTTGATTGCTCCATGCTATATTATCTACTGTTTTGGACTATATTGGGCTTTATTTTCCACTTTTATATTATTTTTGGGACTAACCTATTAACCGGAGGCCCAACCCAGAATTGCTGTTTTTTTGCCTATTTCAGTGTTTCGAAGAAACGAAATATCAAACGGAGTCCAAACGGAATAAAACCTTCGGGAACGTGATTTTCTCACCGAACGTGATCCAGGAGACTTGGACCCTGCTCCAAGGAACAAAAGAGGCGGTCACGAAGGTGGGGGCGTGCCCCCCTAGGGCGCACCCCCTGCCTCGTGGGCCCCTTGGAGCTCCACCGACGTACTCCTTCCTCCTATATATACCTACGTACCCCCAAACGATCAGAACAGGAGCCAAAAACCTAATTCCACCGCCGCAACTTTCTGTATCCACGAGATCCCATCTTGGGGCCTGTTCCGGAGCTCCGCCGGAAGAGGGCCGTCATCACGGAGGGCTTCTACATCATCATAGCCTCTCTGATGAAGTGTGAGTAGTTTACCTCAGACCTTCGGGTCCATAATTAGTAGCTAGATGGCTTCTTCTCTCTTTTTGGATCTCAATACAAAGTTCTCCCCCTCTCTCGTGGAGATCTATTTGATGTAATCTTCTTTTTGCGGTGTGTTTGTTGAGACCGATGAATTGTGGGTTTATGATCAAGTCTATCTATGAATAATATTTGAATCTTCTCTGAATTCTTTTATGTATGATTGGTTATCTTTGCAAGTCTCTTCGAATTATCCGTTTGGTTTGGCCAACTAGATTGGTAGTTCTTGCCATGGGAGAAGTGCTCAGCTTTGGGTTCGATCTTGCGGTGTCCTTTCCCAGTGATAGAAGGGGCAGCAAGGCATGTATTGCATCGTTGCCATCGAGGATAACAATATGGGGTTTATTTCATATTGCATGAATTTATCTCTCTACATCATGTCATCTTGCTTAAGGCGTTACTCTGTTTTTAACTTAATACTCTAGATGCATGCTGGATAGCGATCGATGAGTGGAGTAATAGTAGTAGATGCAGAATCGTTTCGGTCTACTTGTCACGGATGTGATGCCTATATACATGATCATGCCTAGATATTCTCATAACTATGCTCAATTCTGTCAATTGCTCAACAGTAATTTGTTCACCCACCGTAGAATATTTATGCTCTTGAGAGAAGCCACTAGTGAAACCTATGGCCCCCGGGTCTATTCTCATCATATCAATCTGCATCACTTTAATCTTGCTTTGCTATTTACTTTTCTTTTACTTTTTACTTTGCATCTTTATACCAAAAATACCAAAAATATTATATCCATCAGATCTCACTCTCGTAAGTGACCGTGAAGGGATTGACAACCCCTAATTGCGTTGGTTGCGAGTAGATATCGTTTTGTGCAGGTACGAGGGACTTGAGCGTGGCCTCCTACTGGATTGATACCTTGGTTCTCAAAAACTGAGGGAAATACTTACGCTACTCTGCTGCATCATCCTTTCCTCTTCGGGGAAAACCAACGCAAGCTCAAGAGGTAGCACTTCACTTGCGCTAATCCCATTGTCATTGATGAATCCTTTGATGCAAACTATAAACTGTTTAAGAATCAGAATGGTGAAGTGTTTGCCAGGTATATTGGTACTAACTGCAGGAATGGGCCACCTATGAAGAAAGTCTGGGTGCCGAAAAAGTGTCTGGAAAATCTTCCTGTGTATGTCGTCATGACACCACAAGTGAAGAAGACAAACCCCAGACCACGGGCTTCATATGGTCCAAACACTACATACAGACAGATGACTCACCTGAGTTGCACTAATGCAAATGTTTTGCAGGGAAACCATACTCATGCCTATGAATATGAGCGCGTTTCATCAAACCGCCATGTTCATAAGACCTAGAACTACTCTGCTTATTCTTATGAGTACTATTGTCCACCTGCAAGACTATTTGTTAGGGCTCCCAAGCCAAAGTTCTCAAATGCTACACTTAGACTCATTCCTTCGAAGCCACCCTTGAAGATGTGGGTGGCTAAGAAAGCTTAACTCTCTTTTGCAGGGAAAGGTCTCCAGCCGAAAATCAAATGCGTCTGAAGCTATTGCTGGGGACCTTAAACATCTTGTAGGGCGCAAGATCAAATGCCCAAATGGTCTTATTACGTACCTTGTTCCTGAGTCGCTTGCTACTTGCCCTATCAGTCCTAACCTTGATCTAAGCTTTAATAATCCTCTTGCTCGTCAAATGTTTATGCTTCACAATGCTCTTCGTGAAGCCTATCCCCCTAATTGCACTGTAGGGTATGACACCAGCTGCTTCAGAATGGATTATTGATAGTGGATGTACTAATCACATGACTGGCAAGCGAAGTCTTCTCATGGACTCAACCTTACGTCCATCTGACAAGAGTCACATCACATTTGCTGATACTGGTAAAAGCAAGGTATTGGGTATAGGTAGAGTTGCAATCTCAAGGGATCAGCACATGGATAAAGTGATGCTTGTTGAATCCCTTGGTTTCAACTTAATGTCTGTCTCAATGCTTTGCGATTTAAATATGATTTGATGTTTGGAAAATATCGTTGCCTTGTTCTAATGGAATCTGACAAGTCTCTAGTATTTGAAGGGTATTGGAAAGATGATTTGTACATGGTAGATTTCTCAGCAGGACCACAGCTTGCCGTATGTCTTCTTGCAAAAGCTTCAGAATGCTGGCTCTGGCATCGGAGGCTAGGGCATGCTGGCATGAGGAACTTGCATAGTCTTGCAAAGAAGAAGCACGCCATAGGCATCAAGGGCGTCAAGTTCAAGAAGGATCACTTATGCGGTGCCCGCGAAGCAGGAAAGATGACGAGGGCCAAGCATCCCTCGAAGACAATCATGACAACGACTCAACCCTTCGAACTACTACACATGGACCTCTTCGGTCTCACTCACTACTCAACTCTTACTACTATTACTTGTCTCTATGGCTTTTTCATTGTTGATGATTATTCAAGATATACATGGGTGCATATAATCCTCTACAAGACTGAAGTACAGGATGTCTTCAGACGCTTCTCCAATCGAGCCATGGACAACTATGGCGTCAAGATCAAGCACATCAGAAGTGACAATGGCACTGAATTCAAGAACACCAGCCTCAACACTTATCTTGATACTTTGGGCATCACTCATGATTTCTCAGCTCCGTACACGCCGCAGCAGAATGGCATCGTGGAACGCAAGAACAGAACACTCATTGAGATGGCTCGGACGATGCTCGATGAATACAAGACTCCAAGGAAGTTCTGGCCTGAAGCCATTGATACTGCATGTCATGTCATCAACCGTGTTTATCTTCACAAGCTTCTGAACAAAACATCATATGAACTCCCACTGGTAAGAAGCCAAATGTTAGTTACTTCAGAGTATTTGGTGCCAGGTGCTGGATCAAGGATCCTCATCACACTTCAAAATTTGCACCAAAAGCACATGAAGGTTTTATGCTTGGTTATGGAAAGGATTCGCACTCCTACAGAGTCTTCAACCTCTTTCACTATAAAGTGGTTGAAACTGTGGATGTGCGGTTCGATGAGACTAACGGCTCTCAAAGAGAGCACCTGCCAAATGTGCTAGATGAAATTCCACCCAGTGAATCCATCAAGCTTATGGGAACTGGAGAAATCATACCGTCTGAAGTACAGCCTGAAGAGGTACTTATCATCTCTGCACCTAATCAACCTGAAGACAATGCTCAGCCTGAAGACAATCCTTCAAACAATGACAATGATCAGCAAGAGCAAAATCTTCGTCCAGTTCATCCTCGTGTTGCAAATGAAGTACAAATTGAGAAGATAATCGATAGCATCAATGCACCTGGTCCACTCACTCGATCAAGGGCAACACAACTAGCAAATTTCTGTGGACACTTTGCATTCGTCTCAATATCAGAACCCAAGAAAGTTGATGAAGCCTTCATGGAACCTGAATGGATTCAAGCTATGCAAGAAGAGCTTCAACAGTTTGAGCTGAATAATGTATGGGAACTGGTCAAGCCTCCTGATCCTCGTAAGCACAATATCATAGGCACTAAATGGATATATCGCAACAAGCAAGATGAGCATGGTCAAGTTGTCAGAAACAAGGCTCGTCTCATTGCTCAAGGATACACTCAAGTTGAAGGAATTGACTTTGATGAAACATTTGCTCCTGTGGCTAGGCTTGAAGCCATATGCATACTGCTAGCCTATGCAAATCATCATAACATCCTTTTGTATCAAATGGATGTGAAGAGTGCTTTTCTCAATGGCAAGATTGAAGAAGAAGTGTATGTTGCACAACCGCCTGGCTTTGAAGATCCAAAACATACTGACATGGTTTACAAGCTCAACAAGGCAATGTATGGCCTTAAACAAGCCCCTCGTGCTTGGTATGACACACTCAAGGACTTCCTGAAGAGCAAAGGATTCAAACCTGGTTCCCTGGATCCCACGCTCTTCACGAAGACATATGATGGTGAACTGTTTGTGTGCCAAATATATGTGGATGGCATTATCTTCGGCCGCACTAATCATAAATACATTGATGAGTTTGGATACATGATGTAAGAGCAATATCAGATGTCCATGATGGGTGAGCTGAAGTTCTTCCTTGGTCTTCAAATACGACAGCAACGCAACGACATCATCATATCTCAAGAGAAATACCTCAAGGATTGCCTGAAGAAGTTTGGAATGCAAGACTGCAAAGGTTACACGACGACAATGCCTACCAAGAGTCATCTAGATTCTGGCGCCAATGGTAAAGAGTTCGATCAAAAGCTTCTATGGATGAAGCAAACACCCAAAGACTATGGCATTCATCTGAAGCAAGTGCCACTCTACTGCGACAATGAAAGCGCCATCAAGATCGCCAACAACCTAGTTCAGCACTTGAAGACAAAGCACATTCAGATCCGTCATCACTTTCTCAGAGACCATGTCATGAAGGAAGATATTGATATCATTCACGTCAACACTGAAGAGCAGCTGGCAGATATCTTCACAAAGCCCTTGGATGAGAAAAGGTTTTGCAAGTTGCGGTGTGAGCTAAATATCTTGGAATCCTCAAATGTCCTGTGATCATGCACACATCCTAACACTTATGCATGTTGATGACTTAGATGTGCCAACACACGAAGTAACGTATATCTGCAACTAATGAAGACTTACACTCTAAGTGTGAATACATTAACGCGGAATTTGACTTCGGAGCGCCACGATAATTGTGCGCCGTGTCTGGGTCTAATATTTCCTATACGGTGGGTAACGTCACCACCAAACTTTTGCTTGGAATACTTTTTGTTGGTGTTGCATTTGCAAAGTCTTCGCATTTGGTTTGTCTTCATTGTTAACATGGCTTCATGTTTATCTTCAATGTACTGATTTGGTTTCTGTCCTCTACAGCATTCACTTATAGCTATGTCTTCTAGTTGAATATTTTGAACTAAGTGAATGTGATCGGACCCTGGCCTTTCTATGCTCCCGTCTTAAGTCTATCTACCAAATCATATGCATTCGATTGAAACTGTCGAATGTCTTTGATGCGTCCTTGTCAGCAGAAGATATAGAGACAAACATTAAATCTGTTTTAAATGCTTAATCCTTTTTGCCTGAAACCTAGAGAAGCGGGAACGACCACCCGACAATCCAGGCGTGCGTGGGAACATGGAACAACCTCCAATGTGTTGCATGATCGCCACGTGTCCTTCAGATGTGAACCGCCAGGGGCACCTGTGTAATAACACTGTGTTGTCCCTGTCCCTATAAATACACGCCTCACCCCAGTCATTATCTCTTCTTCCACTCTTGCACAAACCCTAGCGCCACCGCTATCCCTCGACGACGCCGGCGACGAAGCGCTTAGCTGTCGCGACCTCACCGACGCCGTCCTCACGCCGACCGCGGACATCGTCTTCTCCGCCGTCGCCGTAGGTGTCCTCCGTCGCAAAGTTAGGGCACGGAAGATCGAACTGCTCGGCCTCCTCTCCCACTCCGTCTAGCAGTTCCTCGTATGGTAAATAAAAACTCTTTTTACGATCCTTTTGATCTGATAGATTCATCCTTTTCAACCACAAGTGGTTTCTGTTCCTACAAGTTGGATCTATCTCGTTCTGCATCTGATAGCATGCCTAGTATGTTCACTTATGCTTCACAAAGTAGTTAGATTCCTCACTTGTACTTATTCATGGATTCATACAAATCTGGAACCAACTCTCTACATATGAGTGAATGTCTTCGCACTATGAGGTTAATGTCTTCTAAACTGATTTATCTTCAAAATCTTCTGAGAATGCATATGACCTCTTCCCCTTCCCCTGCATCTCTAATTATGTTACAGGTACATGTCCGTGGGAGAATCCCTTGGTTCTCATAGTCTGCATTCATTTGCAGAGTTCTTACAGCGTCACATAAATTCTCCTGAAGCCAGTTCCTGTCTGACCATTAGACGGAAGACTTTGATAGTGTTGAAGCCTTTCAGTCTAAACTTCATGACAACTCAGAAATCAGTCAAGAAGGGCGGCAGACAACGCCGTGGAAAGACTGCTAAGGATCTGCCACCGGATCTCTATGAGTTATACAAGTTAGATCCAGAAGAAACCTACGGAGAACGCAAGAACCGAATCCAATGGATTCGAAGACATTGGGCAGAGGAATGGTTCAAGTACAGATTCATCACCAAGGAGTATGCTGAGAAGAATGCCTTAAAGGGCCCCTAGGGAGATATAATATACAAAGGTCTTCAACCCAAGTCGAAGTCCGAAGCAATTGCTCAAGGCTTCTACCCCTGCATGATTCGTGGACCTCAGCCTGCTAATGCCGACCCATCCTCTTTGTTATGGTGTCGTGAAGATAATCTGTTCAAGTGCAACTATCAGTCTGCAAAGAACTCGGCCAAGGAAAACAAGAAGTCTTTGGGATTAGACTTCAACCCAGGCCCCTCTGCACCACGAGCCGACGGCACACGTGAAGCTGAACCCAATCTTATTGGGCCCTTCTACAACTTAGAAGGTCTCATCACTCACATTCAGGTTCAAGGGGCAGCCGTGGACCACTCTGCAGATGACTCTGATTCTGATGAAGCGCCTGCGACTCCGAAGCCTGTGAAGCAAAAGAAACCAAAGGCTTCAAAGCCCCCCTCTGCACCAAAGGTCTCACGGGCGAAGCCTCTGGCCACTGCACCGCCTAAAGCCAGTGTGCAGTCTGAAGATCTCTCACGCATCTCCAAGTTTGCCAAGTTGAAAAAGCCCATGCAACCCACTAGTCAAGCACTGACCCCTGCTGCTGTTTTGAGAAACGAGAATGACGCCATTGACCTGTCCAGCAACGACGATCTTGGCGATGATGCTCTTGAGTAGTTGATAAAGAGCAAGCAAGAGGCGGAAATCTTCAATGATCTTCCCCTCTTTGATGTGGAAATCTTATACAAGTTTATTGATGAATGGTTTGACAGCCCAGATCTCAGTTTTGATGATCTTCAGCTCCCGATTGGCCTCAGCGTCTCCTTCCACGGAGCCATTTCTCCTGAGCTAGCTCTTGCCCAGAAGATTGTTGAGCTGAAGCACAAAATTGACTACGAAAAGGCTCAGTTCAAGAAGTACATGGCCAAGCTCAATGTTGAAGACATTCAAAACTTTAAGGTCATGATGCATGAGCTCAAGGAGGCATTCCACAAGAAACGAGAAGAAGCAAAAGGTTCTCGTGACCGCATGAAGAATCTTGCTGCCAAATGTGTTCAAGGCTACAATGAAGCTGAAAAGCGCAACGCTTTGGGGCGACCAGGCATCGACCCCAGGATGGCTACCAAGAAGAAGAAGAAGCCAGCTGTGGCCGAACCAGAAGCATCAAGGCAGGAAGCACCTCGCATTGTCTTCCCGGCCAGTATGACAGGCTCGAAGCCTAAGGCCCCCACAGTGGCTTCAGAGTTCAAGAAAACTAGAGCAGCTGAAGCTGGAGCCAGAAAATGCAAGACCAAAGCCACCACTGATGATGCTCCCCCAACCAAGAAAAGGAAAACAAAGAAGAGAGACCGGGCTGCTTCCACAGAGCCCCTTCTTGTCAAGCCAATTCCCGTTGCTCGTCCTGCGTCTGAACATCGTGAACTTTGTCTGGTAGTTCATGAGCCTGCTTCCACAGAGACTCCTGAAGCTGAAGAGAATCCATCCGTTGACCCCACCACAGCTAAAGACATTGGTCCTCACGACAATGTTGAAGATGATGAAGTCCTTCCTCAGATCGAGCACAATTTGGTATCATCGCCTGTTCTCACGAACAGCGAACTCATTAGCATTGGTCGTCCATTGACGCCAATTGATTAGGATGACTCAAGGGCTGATCACCCTCAAGAATCCCCTCGTGCTGAAGAAACACCAGTCACTCCCCCACCACAGGTCACCACTCCGGTGATTGACAGTGAAGACTTTGAGGCCCAACCAACTCCATCTCCACAGGCGTCGCCAGCATTTTGCAGGCTTCGCAAAGGACCTAGGCCACAGGTCACATTGTCAAGTGTTCCCGAAGAAGAAGAGCGCCAATCCGTCTCACGTGAAGTCTTTCCTGAAGCCTCTCCTACTGTGAAAATCCCTGAATCTGAAGCCAAAGCGGCTGAAGATATTCCGGCTGCATCAGCCGATGAAGAAGAAGAACCACGTGATGAAGAAAGAGTTGCTACACCCCCGTCCAACCCTGAAGTTGTTCTCGAGGAGAACGTGTCTGACCCTCCAGCTCCTTAAGCGGAGGTTACCAATACTGAGGCAGCCACCAACATCAACACTGAAGCCAATGACGTTGTCATGGCTGAAGCTAATGTGGCGCCTGAAGCTAATGTGGTGCCAGATGACGCTGCACCTGAAGCTTATGTTGCACCTGATGCAAATCTGCAGCTTGACACCAATGCCTCTGCTCCTGTAGCACCTCCTAGGCCACACACCATCGAGCAAGCATATGATCATGGTCATCTTGTGACCGTTCGCTGGCCAATTCTGGTTCCTCCGCCTGCTCCCGATCCTCAATTTGCCTATCATGTGGAGCACGGGCCTCAGGTCCAGAAGCCAAAGCTCAGGCTACCACGGTTTCCAGGTACTGCAATGTCACCAGGATCATTTAATCTGAATGGATTCAAGGCACACAACACATTCTTCGACAGTGACAAGAACCCCTACACAAGGCCAAGAATCTCTTCGGACCGATTCTGGAGTTATCAGCAGCGAAGCTATTATTCATGCATCTTGTACAATCAGGGACGCATCTTCCCTCACATGCATCTTGATTGTGAAGCCATTACTGGACTGCCATGCCTTGAAGAAGCCCTTGACTGCTTTTGTGATGCGGGTCTGCTCAACTTTGTGACTGCCAAGGAACACTGGAATGAAGAACTTCTGCTTCAATTCTATGCTACCCTCCACATTCGTGGATACAACAGGGATCCGAAGACTTGGATCCTTGAGTGGATGACATGAGATGTTCATCATGAAGCTAAAGCTCAAGACATCATTGAGCTCACAGCCCTGCCCACTCCTGGTGAATACTATGAACCAGGTTGTCAACAACACCAGAATGCTTTGGAGTGCATTTTTTAGAAGCCTGAACCCAACATGAGCCAAATGCTAAGAATGATGAAGCCTCTGCCACGCGACGCTGAATACCCAACGGAATTCTTTGTTGAAGACCTAGAGTATCTTCCCCATACCATTTACCATATCATCAGGAAAACTCTATGGCCTGACAAAGGACATTCATCTACGGTGAAGCTTGAAGGAGCAATGAAGACTTTGGTTTTCTATATCTTCAATGGCATCAGCTTCAATGCCCAAGACTTCTTCATCCGGCAGATAGCTGCATCTGGCTCCGACATCTTTGGTCTGAAGTTCTACGCTTCATGGGTAATGCGCCTTATCAAGCTTCACTCTGCCTTCAACTATCAGTCATCTGCGCGCAATCATCTTATATTCTTACCAGAGGTTGATCTATCTCTTGAAGCTATTTACCCAGATCCTGCTAAGGATCCAATCTATCTTCACAACGTTGATCATCAAAGCTTTACCCAGCCCATTGAAGGAGTTCAGGCAGTCTCTCGTGTTTATCCCTTGGCTGGTAACACACGTGCCCCTCGCGCCCAAACTGACGCCACTGGAAGCACCATTGCCCAAAGGCCTCGGAAGCGATCTCGTGTTCTCAATGACCGAGAGCTTCTCGTCGCGCTACATTAGAAACATGATAAGCATCATGACTGGCTTAAGCGTCAGATGCAAAGCCTCTTGGTGGACGTCAATCGCATTTGCAATCTTGCCACTAAGAATGCCTTTGTTACACATGAAACCTGTCGGAGTTCTTGGAAGAGTTTGACATTGCTTAGTGCTGAAGCTGATCTACAAGACGATGGCTTCACAGAAAGATTCAAGTTTGACTCAACTCCTCCAAGGAATGCTCACTTGCGTCGGACTCCCTCACTTGAAGACTCTGAGTATTCGTCCTTAGCTGCGACGGTGAATGCCAGAGTCATCGATGACCAAGATGATGCCACTTCACCACCTCCAACTTCAGCGCGTGTCGACACTGCACCGAGTTCTTCTGCACCACCGGACCTCAACGACGACCCTGCTGCTTCGCCTGCACCTCATGGGAACGAGTAGAAGCTCTATGTCTTCAAACCTTTTTGGTCCTTACTGACAAAAGGGGGAGAAGCATATGAGTTGATAGTCTTCAAGCGGGTCCATATGGGTGGTTGCTTTACTTTTTGCTACATTTGCAAAGTGCTTACAACTCTCTCTTTTGAAACATTTGGTTCGTTTTTGAGTTGTAACACTTAAACTTGATGGTCGTATGCTACTTTTTCGACACTATGTGATGCGATGATAAATTCCGCATGTGCGACGATAAATTCCGCATGAAGTCCTTTGGCAGACGTCCATTTTCCATTATGCATGTCATTATCTTCGATATATCCTTTCATGCATGATGAATTGTCTTCATAAGTAAAAGAGGAGCTCTGCAAGTACAACCTGCCATGTGCATTTGCATTCAAAAGCAAATACTTATATGCACATCTTCAGGGGGAGCCTTCATGCTACTTACGAAGACAATACTTAAATCCTTTACAATTTCACATACTTTTATCCCCGTTGAAAACTTCAACCAGTTTGTCATCAATCACCAAAAAGGGGGAGATTGTAAGTGCATCTAGTGCCACCCCTAGTTGGTTTTGGAGTATTGATGACAAACCTGCTTGAGGGACTAATGTGTTTGTGAGAATTGCAGGATAACACAGTTAGTAGTCCCTCACTAATTCGGTTTACCTACCGGAGATGACCCCTAAAAATGTATGGAGACATTGAAGACAAAGGTGGTATGTGAAGGTATTCACATTGAAGTCTATGACAAGAGAAGACATTGTGTGAAGACTATGGAGCACGAAGACTTAGTTGTTTCGTTGATTCGTTTTCTTCTTTGTTGAGTCATAGGAACCACCGTACTGTTAAGTGGGGTCCAAGTGAACCAGTCAGAATGACTGAAGTGATGCTTAACCAAAATCCTATGTCTTCGAGTGAAGACAATGAGAGCAAATCTTATCAAGAGCTGGATAAGTCAGCTTTGCTTGTAGCTCAAGTAAAGTTGTCGTGTGTGTTTGAAATCTGACCGTTGAAACACGTGTTAGTTCCTTAGTGACCCAGGGTCATTTTGGACAAATCAGGTCGGGTTGCCTAGTGGCTATAAATAGCCCACCCCCTACACCATAAATTGGTTGGCTGCTCAGAGTTAGTGCACGGCTTTTGTCGTTTGAGAGCAACCCACCTCGAAGCCTTTGAGAGAGAAATCCTTGCGAGGACAAAGCCCTAAACACCCAGAGCCAAAGAGTGTTAGGCATCACTTAAGTCTTCCTGTCTGTGTGATCTGAAGACTTATTACACTTGAGGACTGTGAATCCTCCAGCCGGTTAGGCGTCGCGTTCTGAGCATCCAAGAGTCATTGTGGATCGCCAGTGAACGAAGTCTGTGAAGGTTTGGAAGTCTACCTTGAAGACTTACCAGAGCAATTGGGCGAGGACTGGGTGTCCTTAGCTCAAGGGGAATAAGGTGAAGACGCGGTCTTCTGAGTTGAATCTCAGCCTCCCTAACCAGACGTACAGTTGTCACAGCAACTGGAACTGGTCCAACAAATCATTGTCTTCAACGAGCCACTGGTTCTATCCTTCCCATCTCTTTATTTACAGTTGGTCCTTGTGAAGTCATTGCCTGTTTGCATTATCTATTTGTCTTCACTGTGTGACTGCTTGTTCTGATTGGCTTCATACTATCTTTCATCCTGATCCATACTGCCTAGCTGCTATTAGTCTTTGTGCTTTCACTTCATTGAATATTTGACTATGGCTTGGCTAGTGTAGTCTACCTTCCGCTGCATGTTAATAGGTTCATTTCTATCGTCTGTCTTCGAAACTTCCATGTTTTGAAGACTTCCATAAAATTCGCCTATTCACCCCCCCTCTAGTCGATCACTAGCACTTTCACGGCTCCAGGGCGCTGGTCATTAGTGGCACATGCATGAAGACTTATTAGCTGTCATTGCAAGTTCAAGCCGACTCCGGTAGAGGAGCGGCAATAGCGGGGTCGGTGGATCCTTCTAGCGGTAGTAATGGTTGTTCGGTAGCCTTCAAATCTCGATATAATTTCTCTTATGTTTTAGATCTTTTCTACTTCCGATGAACTTTGATAATAAGTTTTAAATCATTTTCTTAAAAAAAGGCAGCGGTGGGCAGCACTGTAACGACATCTTGCCAGTCGCCATCACGGTAACCCCAGGCAAGCATCCTGAACCAAAACTACACCTCATTTCCTATACTTTTTCTATTCCTATAAAATTCCTATCATTTGAACCAAAGAAGGCCTAAATACAGGAGAGGCCCCGGCTCCCCATCCACGGCTACTCCGGCCTCCAGAGAAGGAGAGGAGGGGAGCCGGCAGAACAACAACCACCCTCCTGGATCCTTTCACTTCTGAAGGCACTGTGTTGTTCCCTGTGGATCCATCGTTTCTTGGTGTATTTCGAGTTGTACAAGTTCCTCTTGTTGGGTCGTTGTGAACGGTAGTACTACCCCATTTCTTTGCCCGCCCGTTGGAGCTCTCTTTGGGCAGATGGAGCTTAGCTGCCCGGACAGATTCTGACCGTGTGGAGCTGGAAATGCCACCTGCATCTTTTTTTAAAGGGAAATGCTAACTACATCAACAGATCGCGAGATGGATGGGTCACTGGGTCAGGCTTTCACTTAGTATGCATAATTAACCTACCACTATCACTTGTTGACGAGTAACACTTGTCATTAAGAGTTTTGTTGATGTTTCACTTCAGATTATTATTATCTCTCAAAAAAACTTCAGATTATTATTATTATTATTATTATTATTATTATTATTATTATTATTATTATTATTATTATTATTATTATGCATGTGTAAAAATCAAGCGTTGATTAATTCCTCTCTTATTAAAATCATTTTCTTGCACGGGTGGACTGGACCATTTGCTCACTCAGTAAATTGACCGGCAGCCGGCCGTAGCTTCTTCTTGCGTTCCCCCGAGGGCAGCTCCAGAACCTCAGATTTCTACCGGCGGTGGCTCTGGCACGTCAGGTTCTGGCGGTGGTGGGGCTTTAGTGTCACATTTGAATGTACAAATGCACCTTTTTTCTTCTTACGTTTGAAAAGGTCGTTGTCTTCGTTGTGCACGTCGCCAACGATGGACATTTTGCTGGATCAGTACCCACCCTCGAAGTGCTCTTTGTGACAAGCCGCGGTACATCGCGCGTTCGTTTTGCAAGGGCCTTTGGACAACTTGCTAGGGACATGCATACCCGAGCCTCCACACCATGCATGTGACATAGAATTAGAGTGTGTGCCAGCAAACTATATTAGCAGTGTTTCATCGATTGATTTGCATGGGATTGCGATGCGATAAATCTGCTATATGAACTTACAGAAGGTCATGAGGAGAAAGCCCACGGTGAAAGCAGCAAGCACTTGAGCGCGCGCCGCTGAACGCCATGGTGGCCAACTGCTCAAAAGAAGTTGTTGGAATGATAGTGTGAGGAGAAGAACCGAGATTGAGTGCTATTTATGGCACTCCTCTTGGCTATGCATTCAATGTTTGAAGGATATGCATATATCCAAATGTTGGATACATGCATTTGTATATAGTAGTCTATTTCATATAATTAATCAAGTGTATCTAAATAAAACCTTCTGCTGGATGCAATAACATTCATGGACGTGTAAGAGTAACATCCAAACAATACGTGCCTACTCTTGATTGGTTACATGAAAATATTTTCTATGTATTCGTGGACACGTTGTGACGCGAGATGCCCGTGCCCCTGGCAGACTAGCAAATTGTGGATATGACTGTTTCACCATCGTTCATGTATCTACCCGATGAACCACATTTTTTTTACAAACACCTGTAACTTTATTCATACTCATAGCAATTATAGGTACACTGATTTGATCTTCAAATCCAAAAAAATACAAAGTAACTCCTATACCTATGAATTATAGTGAAATCTCTTGAAAACACCTTCTTCACGGCATCAATCTCTGCTCGAAGAAATACTCCAAAGACTTCAGTGAAGAGGCTGCAATTAGACTGGAGCAACAATGTTGTCACTCTTTCACCCGCACGAACATTACCAATAATGGTTTTTGAAAGCGCCTTGAGTCGCCAGTTCGCCACCCAAAGAGATAGGAAGTCTTGATCAATGAACGTACTTGGTCCGGGGATGATCCCTTTGAAGTGCAGGCCGTCAAATCACTATATCTTCACCATGTTGTCGATGAAAAATTTCACCTCCACAAAGAATCATACCAACAAAAAGGGCTTGGCACAGTAACATAGACTCATCAGATCTGAATAATCGGATCTGAGAGGACAAAAAACTCTCTAATTTCATGGCACCGTCAGGAGAACGAGAGGAAATTTATTCTCACAAAACTATGTTGATCACTAGACGATGACGAAGAACACAGAGGTCTTGAAGATCCGAGCCCCCCCTCCTCTTAGTGCCAAGATGGCAGCCGGAGGCGAGGGGACCTAAATTTCTCAGATGACAGCGGCGGTGGCACGAGAAAGCCTAAGTGGTCCTTGCACCCGACCAACCACATGGGGCGATGATGTATGCACGCTTTGCGAGAATAGGCCCGCCCCTGCTGTTGACACCCGAGCCCATCCCGCTCGTCGGACCATCCACCCCGTTTCCATCGGACGCCCTATGAGGATCACTTCACCAAGCGGGTAGACTACGTGCATCTTTATAAAGTGTCTATCTCATGTAATTAATCAAGTGTATATAAATAAAATCTTCTGTTGGGTGCAATAACATTGATGGCAGTGTAAAACAATACACAAACAATACGTGCCTACTCTTGATTGGTCTACGTGAAAACATTTTCTCAGGGATTTTTTTATAGAGAATAGTATATGTTTTTGTCCCTTAACTTTGATGCCTCAACTTCAAAACCAGGCATTATGCACCCATAACTTCTCATACCGGACAAATTTGGTCCATTTGCCCAAACAACGTGGTATTGGTTCTGATGTGGCATGGTTTTGACTATAATGACCGCCACCTCATCACATCTCCCTACTTTCTCTCTAGTGCGCTCTTTTGGCATTTTGCCGCCACTTGGCCTCGCTAGCCGCCGTCATCCATAGTGGTGGGCGATGTCTTTCATGTGCTCCCCCACTGGGCTCTGCACCAGCACACACCAGGAGCTGGAGAAGGTCATGGATGGGAGCAGCCCGTGGGCAGTGTGTGTTGGTATGGTGGCGTCGGAGAAGCGGGTGTAGTGGAAGGAGGTGGTCAGTGCGGGACAGAGCAACGTGGGGAGCCGCGCGAGCGCCGTTTGGGAAGCATGGGTGAAGTTGGGGTCGCCTTGGATACGTCAGAAAAGGAGGCCCCCGGGGGCTGAGAAGGAGGCCCCCGGGGGCAGCGTAGTGTTGAGCACAATGGAGACAACGGCGTAGAGCCGCAGACCAGCCGAGCATGCCGCCCTTAACGCAACCGCCTACGAGGAGTATGTCATGGCAGTAGCCCTGGTTGCCCCTTTCTCGTCTGCTCTCCGCCTATTCGTCATCGGGCTCCACTGCGTGCAGCAGCGGGAAACAATGCCCGGGTGGGAGGTGTATAGTCAGGGCTCATTTGGTTATAGGGGATCCTCCCGGTATCCCTGCCTCTTTCCTGGGTGGAGAAAACACAGGCTGAATCAGTCTTGGGAAGCCCACCTCTGTATTTGGATGCTCACGAGATCACCCCCGCCCCTTCCATGACTCTTCCCTGGGAGAGGCTTCCATATTGGGGATCGTAGCAGAAATTTTAAATTTTCTACGCATCACCAAGATCAATCTATGGAGTCATCTAGCAACGAGAGGGAGAGGAGTGCATCTACATACCCTTGTAGATCGCAAGCGGAAGCGTTCAAGAGAACGGGGTTGATGGAGTCTTGCTCGTCGTGATCCAAATCACCGATGACCGAGCGCTGAACGGACGACACCTCCGCGTTCAACACACGTACGGTTGGGAGAGACGTCTCCTCCTTCTTGATCCAGCAAGGGAAGGAGAGGTTGATGGAGATCCAGCAGCACGACGGCGTGGTGGTGGAAGTAGCGGGATCCCGGCAGGGCTTCGCCAGGCGCAAGCAGGGAGGAAGAGGTGTCACGGGAGGGAGGGAGGCGACAGGGACTTGGGTGCGGCTGCCCTCCCTCCCCTCCACTATATATAGGGGGCCTAGGGGGGCACCGGTCCCTAGAGATCCCATCTAATGGGAGGGCGGCGGCCTAGGGGGTGGCTTGGCCCCCAAGCCAAGTGGAGGCGCCCCCACCCCCTTAGGGTTTCCAACCCTAGGCGCAAGGGAGGCCCAAGGGGGGCGCACCAGCCCACCAGGGGCTGGTTCCCTTCCCACTTCAGCCCATGGGGCCCTCCAGGATAGGTGGCCCCACCCGGTGGACCCCCGGGACCCTTCCGGTGGTCCCAGTACAATACCGGTGACCCCCGAAACTTTCCCGGTAGCCGAAACTGGACTTCCTATATACAAATCTTTACCTCCGGACCATTCCGGAACTCCTCGTGATGTCCGGGATCTCATCCGGGACTCCGAACAACTTTCGAGTTACCGCATACTAATATCTCTACAACCCTAGCGTCACCGAACCTTAAGTGTGTAGACCCTACGGGTTCGGGAACCATGCAGACATGACCGAGACAACTCTCCGGCCAATAACCAACAGCAGGATCTGGATACCCATGTTGGCTCCCACATGTTCCACGATGATCTCATCGGATGAACCACGATGTCGAGGATTCAATCAATCCCGTATTCAATTCCCTTTGTCAATCCGTACGTTACTTGCCCGAGATTCGATTGTCGGTATCCTAATACCTCGTTCAATCTCGTTACCGGCAAGTCACTTTACTCATTTCATAGCACATCATCCCGTGACCAACCCTTAGTCACATTGAGCTCATTACGATGATGTCTTACCGAGTGGGCCCAGAGATACCTCTCCGTCATACGGAGTGATAAATCCCAGTCTCGATTCATGCCAACCCAACAGACACTTTCGGAGATACCTGTAGTGCACCTTTATAGCCACCCAGTTACGTTGTGACGTTTGGTACACCCAAAGCATTCCTACGGTATCTGGGAGTTGCACAATCTCATGGTCTAAGAAAAGGATACTTGACATTAAAAAAGCTCTAGCAGACGAACTACACGATCTTGTGCTATGCTTAGGATTGGGTCTTGTCCATCACATCATTCTCCTAATGATTTGATCCCATTATCAATGACATCAAATGTCCATAGTCAGGAAACCATGACTATCTATTGTTCAACGAGCTAGTCAACTAGAGGCTCACTAGGGACATGTTGTGGTCTATGTATTCACACATGTATTACGATTTCCGGATAACACAATTATAGCATGAACAATAGACAATTAACATGAACAAGGAAACATAATAATAACCATTTTATTATTGCCTCTAGGGCATATTTTCAACAGTCTCCCACTTGCACTAGAGTCAATAATCTAGTTACATTGTGATGAATCAAACACCCATAGAGTTCTGGTGTTGATCATGTTTTGCTCGAGGAAGAGGTTTAGTCAATGGATCTGCGACATTCAGGTCCGTATGCACTTTACAAATATCTATGTCTCCATTTTGAACATTTTCACGAATGGAGTTGAAGCGACGCTTGATATGCCTGGTCTTCCTTTGAAACCTGGGCTCCTTGGCAAGGGCAATAGCTCCAGTGTTGTCACAGAAGAGAGTCATCGGGCGCGACGCATTGGGAATAACTCCTAGGTTGGTAATGAACTCCTTCACCCAGATTGCTTCTTGTGCTGCCTCCGAGGCTGCCATGTACTCCGCTTCACATGTAGATCCCGCCACGACGCTTTGCTTGCAACTGCACCAGCTGACTGCCCCACCATTCAAAATATACACGTATCCGGTTTGTGACTTAGAGTCATCCAGATCTGTGTCGAAGCTAGCATCGACGTAACCCTTTACGACGAGCTCCTCGTCACCTCCATAGACGAGAAACATATCCTTAGTCCTTTTCAGGTATTTCAGGATATTCTTGACCGCTGTCCAGTGTTCCATGCCGGGATTACTTTGGTACCTTCCTACCAAACTTACGGCAAGGTTTACATCAGGTCTGGTACACAGCATGGCATACATGATAGACCCTATGGCCGAGGCATAAGGGACGACACTTATCTTTTCTCTATCTTATGCCGTGGTCGGGCATTGAGCCGTGCTCAATCTCATACCTTGCAATACAGGCAAGAACCCCTTCTTGGACTGATCCATATTGAACTTCTTCAATATCTGGTCAAGGTACGTACTCTGTGAAAGACCAATGAGGCGTCTCGATCTATCTCTATAGATCTTGATGCCTATCATATAAGCAACTTATCCAAGGTCCTTCATTGAAAAACACTTGTTCAAGTAGGCCTTTATGCTTTCCAAGAATTCTATATCATTTCCCATCAATAGTATGTCATCCACATATAATATGAGAAATGCTACAGAGCTCCCACTCACTTTCTTGTAAACACAGGCTTCTCCATAAGTCTGCGTAAACCCAAACGCTTTGATCATCTCATCAAATCGAATGTTCCAACTCCGAGATGCTTGCACTAGCCCATAGATTGAGTGTTGGAGCTTGCACACCTTGTGAGCATTCTTAGGATCGACAAAACCTTCCGGCTGTATCATATACAATTCTTCCTTAAGGAAACCATTAAGGAATGCCGTTTTGACGTTCATTTGCCATATCTCATGATCATAGAATACGGCAATTGCTAACATGCTTCGGACGGACTTCAGCTTCGCTACGGGTGAGAAAGTCTCATCGTAGTCAACCCCTTGAACTTGTCGATAACCCTTAGTGACAAGCCGAGCCTTATAGATGGTCACATTACTATCCGCGTCTGTCTTCTTCTTAAAGATCCATTTATTTTCTATGGCTCGCCGATCAACGGGCAAGTCAGTCAAAGTCCATACTTCATTTTCATACATGGATCCTATCTCGGATTTCATGGCTTCCAACCATTTGTCGGAATCTGGGGCCGCCAT